>NC_134495.1:9075528-9130528 GCF_040206685.1 Ascaphus truei | reverse complement strand
CCGCTCTCTTTATAGTAGGAGCGCGAGGCTGTCGCTCGAGCGATCCCTGCACTGTGATCCGAGGCGAAGGGAGGCGCGGACGTGATGTCACGAGGCTGGTTGGCCCTCGCTGGCTGTAACCGCTCACGTGATGCGGCCGTCGCGCGAAAAAAAGACAAAATCTGCCGCGCGGTGGCTCTCCATCGCTGGCGCGGTGGCGCACACTATGGGCGGCCTCATAGCAGTCCTGCATTTTGTTTGCGACGTGCGCGCCATGGCACAACGCCGTCACGCCTACTATAAACGCAGCCTAACACTGCAATCAAATGCTCTAGGGAGTCTTCATAAAAAGGCATGGGAAGCTAAGAATCACAAGCTCGCTGCTCATTTGCATGCTATTACCCAGAATCCTTGCTTTCAGGCTAACCAGTGTATGACGTGTAACAATGGGGTGAATGTAGAAGATTTAGGGGATTGGGAAACATGCAGATGCATTCATAAATACAGTATCAAGGCAAAAGCGGACCAGCTCTGGGGCACAAACCCGGCACAAGTTGTGTCACCCAAAAAATAACCTTATTGATTTTAATGGGACTTTTTTTTTTAATTGGTGAAGTTATTTTGTGTCACTTTTGTTTCGATACACAGGCCCCCAGCCCTGTGCTGGAGAAGATTTGAACCCATTTCATGTTAATGGAGATGAATTCTTCTCCGGCACTGGGAATTTGGCTTCGAAGCATAAGGCTACAGCCCCCGCTGTCTGCGCTGAGCGCGCGCCTGCAAGGCTAATGGCGCGTGCAGCCGAGCTCCCCGGTCTGCAGTGAGCTGTCGGGGGAAAGACGGGGGGCGTGGCCGTGATGTCACCCGGCAGGGTCGCCCTCATTGGCTGAACCACCGGGGGCGTGGCCTAGCGCTCCGTCGCTAGTTCTGCTCACAATTTTCCTGTCTGCAGGAAAACCGTTCCGAGCAGCGCAGCGGCCGCCCCCCGCGCAGCGGCCGCCCCCCGCGCAGCGGCCTGGGTGAGGGGCGGCTCTTGTCCCCACAGCGCCCGCCGTACGGGCCACTGCAGCAGCCAGCGCCTATATACACGCATTACATACCTATATACACGCATTACATACAGGCATTACATACTTATATACAGGCACTACATACCTATATACAGGCATTACATACCTATATACAGGCACTACATACTTATATACAGGCATTACATACTTATATACAGGCACTACATACCTATATACAGGCATTACATACCTATATACAGGCATTACATACCTATATACAGGCATTACATACCTATATACAGGCATTACATACCTATATACAGGCATTACATACCTATATACAGGCATTACATACCTATATACAGGCATTACATACCTATATACAGGCATTACATACCTATATACAGGCATTACATACCTATATACAGGCATTACGTACCTATATACAGGCATTACATACCTATATACAGGCATTACGTACCTATATACAGGCATTACATACCTATATACAGGCATTACGTACCTATATACAGACATTACATACCTATATACAGGCATTACATATCTATATACAGGCATTACGTACCTGTATACAGGCACTACGTACCTGTATACAGGCATTACGTACTTGTATACAGGCACTACGTACTTGTATACAGGCACTACGTACTTGTATACAGGCACTACGTACTTGTATACAGGCATTACAGACTTATATACAGGCATTACAGACTTATATACAGGCATTACATACCTATATACAGGCATTATATACTTATATACAGGCATTATATACCTATATACAGGCATTATATACTTATATACAGGCATTACAGACTTATATACAGGCATTACATACCTATATACAGGCATTACAGACATGCCTTATATACAGGCATTAGAAACTTATATACAAGCATTACATACCTATATACAGGCATTACATACCTATATACAAGCATTACATACTTATATACAGGCATTACATACAGGCATTACATACTTATATACAGGCATTACATACATACCTATATACAGGCATTACATACTTATATACAGGCATTACATACTTATATACAGGCATTTAACCATCGGTTGTACAGTCATTGGCACAACACTGGATCACTAGCGGAATGAAATTATTATGGAACCTGTTATGCATGTAATGTGCGCCAAATAATGACCCAAGATACCCAAGGGACAAGAACCCCCATATATGTCTGCTCCTTTTTAAAGCGGAAAATACCTAATTCACTATGGCTAAGTGATAAACGACCCTCCTAACATTTTAATCACAGCTGGCCCAACTCCTGGCCAAATCCAGTAAATCTTGTTTAGAAAATGTTTAAGCTGTCATCATTTTTTAAGTCCAGGAAGGGATATGCGTGATTAGGCTGCTTTTAACCCCTTTGCTGCCCAGAAAGCCTGCAACGCAATGCACAATAAGGAGATTGAAGGCAGCTCAATGAAGTAATCAATGTGTTCCAAGTCCCCTTGGCAGCCAAGAGTTAAAAGGCGTGATAATTTGACGTTAAAATTAGGTGACGAAGATTTTCAATTTTAATAAATAATGTGGATAGATGGATTTTGAAGTCGGTAATTATTGCTGGTACTATAGGATAGAAGGTTCCCAATGTGGGATCAAACACCCCGCTTTGTCACTATGTAGCCCCCTCTTGCGTGGTTACTATTTCTATAAGGGGTTAACTACCTTAAGGTGTTAACTGGGTGCGCTCACTCAGGGTTCTTCCTGCCCGTTTCTACCCTGTGACCAGTGATGTCGGCATAGGAAACACAGAGGGTATATATAGCCCTACCCTTTGTTGTGGAAGCAGGTTCTTTGGAGTTCTGACTGGGGTCCTCATTGTAAGCCCTGGCTGTATTTTGAGTGTCTATGTGTCTAGTCTGCAGCTTGTATATCTGCGTCACTGTTTATTATTTTCCCATTACGTAACATGCCCCGATGTTCAGTCAGCGCCTGTTAAAGGATCAGGAAGTCTACGTTTGTAGGGGAAGGACGCCACGCTGTCCTCACAGGGCTGCCCTTCTGCAGGGGTGTCCAACGGGTCAGGTTTTCAGAATATCCCTGCTTCAGCACAGGTGGCTAATTTAGAGGCTCAGTCAATGACCCAACTCCAGTCCTCAAGGGCCACCAACAGGTCAGGTTTTCAGAATATCCCTGCTTCAGCACTGGTGGCTGAATTAGAGGCTCAGTCAACGACCCAACTCCAGTCCTCAAGGGCCACCAACAGCCAATGACAACTCCAGTCTTCAGGGGCCACTGAAAGGTCAGGTATTCAGGATATCCCTGCTTCAGCACAGGTGGCTCAATCAGTGGCTCAGTCTTTGACTGAGCCACTGATTGAGCCACCTGTGCTGAAGCAGGGACATTCTGAAAACCTGACCTCTTGGTGGCCCCTGAAATCTGATGTGATACTGTTCATAGGCGGGGAATGAGGGTCACATCTACAAACGTTATTTCCATTTCTTCACGTTGGACCCCGTGCCGCACTCACCTTTATTGAACCCCTAACTAATGTTCTCACATTAATAATCGGTGTCCCTTCCTGACACTGATACATGCACGTCTCACCGTGCTCATCCCACCTGTATTATTATACTCCCTGTATTATAATGCTGTCAAAATGGTACGTGGTTGGTGCTATAAAAACAGCCCACCCTCCATACTCCCTTTTTACGACTGTATTTCAGGTGAATGTGACGTGCAGCATGAGCGCTACTATCCTAAAAATATAATCCCCGCTAATTCCTCCCAACACCGCCGCTGATTTTCATAATCTCCCACGAAACATTATTTTGGTGGACGTGCGTGCCGATTGCGCATCATTTTAACATGTCGCGGTCGACACAAAGGAGCCCTGTGACATATTAAAGCGCGATGTGCTAGCTCTCCGCATATAAAGTCGCGTCCTCGCATAACCTTCTGCCTCAGTCAGCAGCATTTCTTCCAGCTCTAGACGTGATTTTGGGATAATCTATTCGCACACTAATCGCCTTTATTTCCTGTGTGGGAACTGCTATTTGTTGCTAAACCAATATGTGATACTAATTCAAATGCGGATAGTTGCAAAATCTAAATATAGATATTGCACACACATTAGATTTATATTATATTTTGTACCTTTTCATATATGTACTAAATAAAACTTGCATTTAAAAACAGTGCCTGGTACAGAAAATAGCGTTACTATAATAGATGTGTATATGTGTAACTTGCACTGTATATATTTATTTTGTACCTATTAACCCCTATGCTGCCGAAGGGGCTCACAATGATATTAAAGCAGCAAAATATGTAGAACTGCACGCTTTCTATTTTAGGGGTCTCCAGAGCGGAACAGTGTTAATTTCAGCTCCGGGGACCCCCTTGCTTCCAGAGATACAGTACTTGCCTCCGTAGGTGGCGGTATCTCTGTGGACCAATAGGAAGCCACACCTGATGATGTCACGGCTTCCTATCGGCCCATGAGACATTTCGTTAGGCACACAGTTCTCTGGCTGCATGCAGAGATCCCGGCACCCCCTACGGAGGAGGTGAGTATCTCTGGGAGCAGAGGGGCCCCGGAGCAGTGAGGAACGCAGTTCAGCTCCGGAGACCCCCTGCTTCGATCCGGCAATAATACAATTGCGCAGTGCGACTTGTTTTGCGGCTTGACATACAGCCCGGCACAACGTTGCATGTACCAGAAGTTCCAGATAAAGCATATTACACCATGTTGGTATTTTCTCACTAACTTGGAATGAGGGTTCTTGTGTCGGGGTGCTGTGGCATTACGGCAGAGGGGGGGCTGATTGATTTTTTGCTTGGTGATGTGATTTGAACCATATGACGAGCGGAGTCACATAGTTCTCTGCCCACTAGCCAGATACACAATCCATCTGGAGTTTGTATCTGCAGATTAGATACAAACTCCTCTCTCACAGGGGATACGGAGACCGAGGCAATCTCGGCTGCAGTAATCCGGTCTGCGTTATCGCGCAGTTGTCGGGAAAATCCCCTCCAAGCGCGGTGTTTTGTAACATTTTTCCTCGCATCCCAAAACTATTTTGCTGAAGGCTTTCTCTGTAAAGTAGGGGGTCAAAATGAAAACGTGAAGATGAAAAGATAAGTATTGGGGTACACATTGAAACGGGGGAGGGTCTACTCCAGTCCTCAAGGGCCACCAACAGGTCAGATTTTCAGGATATCCCTGCTTCAGCACAGGTGGCTTCATCTGTGGTGAAGCAGGGGTATCTTAAAACCTGACCTGTTGGTGGCCCTTGAGGAATGGAGTTGGGGGGTGGGGGGTGGAAAGGGGTTAATGAAGGGAACGGGGGGGGTGGGGATTAATGAGTTAGGAGGGGGTTAATGTTTGAGGCTGGGAATTGAATATGAGAGGGGGTGGGATTGAGTGAGAGAGGGGGTGGGATTGAGTGAGAGAGGGGGTGTAAAAGGGAGGGGGATTGATTGATCGGGAGGGGGAGAGATGGCGGTGAGAGAGAGGGGAGGAGAGAAATACATGGGGGGGAGTGTGATTAGGCGGGAGAGAAATAGAGGCGAGTTTGAGCACTAGGAGGTGTGTGAAAAGGGGGGGGTGTAAGAGAAAGGGGGGGCTTGCAAGGCCGCCGACACGGGGGGGGGGGCGGTGGAAACCCCACTCCTGCACCCCTGAAAGCTGTTGGCGCCCCTGCACAGAGTATCCGCACATGGTGCAGTTAGGCTAATCACTGGCTCGTCATCGTGGCTTTGGCAAAGTCCGGGACGTGTTTCGGAGAGATCTCTGATGACAGTGAGATTTGGGCTTGGAAGGCCTGTGGGTTTAGCTGCCAAAGCAACATCTGCTCATGTAGGACGTGGATGTAACGAAACGCGTCCCTCTCCTGCAGCCAATGCCCAGCCTGGGACAAGAGACCACAATACGCGTTTCGGTGACTGTTATTTTCTATTATATCACTGTAATTTGTCCCCCAAATAATGTAAGGTTCAATTATACCAAGGATAGATCAATTTCATATATCTGCAGTTATGGTTTAAGATTTTAGGCAGCAATACAAAACTAAATTACAGTCCTAAAGGGCCACCAACAGGTCAGGTTTTAAGGATTATCCCTGCTTCAGCACAGGTGGCTCAATCAGTGTCTCAGTCATTGGTGCAATTTTCATGAGCGCGACAACGCGGTCCAAAAATAATTTGATTTTGTCGCGCAACGGCCGGTTCAGCCAATGAGGGCAAACCAACTCCGTGACGTCACAGCCACGCCTCCCCATCGCGTCTCCCCCTAGGCCACAAATCGCCTCTGCCGCTGCGGCAGGCGCGCGCGCCTAGTATGGCCTCGGCCTAAGAGAGAAACATTATTGGGAACAACCAGTGGCATTTTAGTGGAAAAGTCCGGATTTTTACCAGCGAGACCCCGGTGAGACTGACCCCAAATCAGGGAGCGGTGAGCGGCCTACTGAGGATATATAATAATGTTACCACTATCCAGGTAAATACGGTTAGTATAAGCCGAGGATATAACGACAGGGTGCCTCGTGCAGCGGATTTACGGTTAGGGAGGGGGGGGGGAGTGTAACGGGGACCTATTTATTAACCGTGTTCATTTCAGCTCCGGGGATGCCTGCGCCCCCCCAAGTACTCACCGGGGAAGGTGCCGGCGGTTACTTCATGGAGCTTTAAACACCCAGTGACGCGGGAGATTTAAACCGCAGTCTTGTTTCCCCCTGGCGAGGCAGTACTGGAGCCTCCTTCCTTGTGAGTATCTCAGGGGCCAACGGGTCCCCAGAGCTGACATTTACACGGTTCAGCTCCTGAAGGGGGGGCAAAAATAATATGGGGGGGCAACAATAATATGGGGGGGGGGGGCAACAATAATATGATGGGGGGGCAAAAATAATATGGGAGGGCAAATATAATATGGTGGGGGGGGCAACAATAATATGGTGGGGGGGCAAAAATAATATGGTGTGGGGGGGCAAAAATAATATGGGGGGGCAGCAATAATATGGTAGGGCAAAAATAATATGGTTGGATGGGCAAAAATAATATGGTGGGGGGCAAAAAATAATATGGGGGGCAACAATAATATGGTGGGGGGGCAAAAATAATATGGTGAGGGGGCAACAATAATATGGTGGGGGGGGGCAAAAATAATATGGTGGTGGGGGGGGGCAAAAATAATGTTGTGATGGGGAACTTCTCCGTTAACGCCTTTTCCTCCCCCATACCAAATGGGCAGGAAGACGGCTCCTCTCATCCGGTCTTGTCAGGTAGATCGCACGTGATAGATACATCAAGGGGAACGCAAAGTGAGGAGTACACTTTCCATTCACACTCCTCTTCCTGACACGCCGGGAGAGGTGTCCGGCGGGAGGACGTGGCACTTTCATTCTCAGGGCGACAGTGGCTGCGTTACATGACGGATCTCGGGCCAAACGAGCCAAATGAGCCGTCACTTCCGGTTAGCGTCACCTGCCGGGGGAATGGAGGGGTAGCATTTTATTCCTGCCACGGATAGAAAGCGTGGGATCTGCAGACAGGAGGCTCGTTCATCTGTGTCACAAGCCAAAGGCCGCTTACCGAAACACGGCTGGGAGAGAAGGAAAGAATACAATGGTTAGTGATGTGAAAACCTTTAAAATAGCCACAATATAGCATAGGGGGGGGAGGGGAGGGAATATAGCATAGGGGGGGAATATTTTATTTGTGGGAGGCAGCTGCGTTCTATTCATAGGTAAAGCCGAAAATATCTGCAGTCTAAGGCCTCGTTTATAGTTGCGGTGTCAGTGCGCGTGCGTGACGTCACTCGCGTTGCGCACGCGCGAAACCTGCACTGCAGGCATCGGGAGGCAACAGGAAGGCGTGGCGGAGGCGTGGCTGCGACATCACTCGCGTTGCGCACACGCGCGAAACCTGCACTGCAGGCATCGGGAGGCAACAGGGAGGCGTGGCTGCGACGTCACGTGAGCGTCTCGCCCTCGTCGTGCAGCAAAAACAATTTTAAATGAATGTTCAAAATTCTCGCTTGCGCGCTCAATGGACAACATTAATTTGTTTTGGCGGCACGCAGCATCGCTCGCACGCGCACCGCCACTATCATCGTGGCCTAAAGTGTCATGAGGCTCCATATTTAGGGGTTTTATCCTAAACCCCTGTTGGTTCTGACTACATAGATTGCGGTTACATCTCATCCCTTTTCACCATGCTGGACATAGTTAAGCAGACACCATATTGGTTTCAGCGGAGTGTTGTAAGATGCTTCAGCACTAAATTGGTTCAAAGAATGGCTACGGTTATCTAGTCCACGGGTACTAGGTAACAGCGGTACCTGTAACTTAGTAGTTAAAATAAACCTTCGCTGTTCAGTGACGCGTGTGCCGATATTTGTTTAATTCAAACTCAAACCCCAAATGATATGTTGCTGATCTCACTGGCAGCTATTCGGTTAAAACGTAGGGGGAGAACACAGCCGAATATGTGCAAGTCAGTTAATTGTGATACAGAGTATCTGTTCCTGGAATAGCGGCATGGAGAGAGTGCAGGACATACTAACGTCGCCATGAACAACTCATTCCACACCATCTCTCATTTATATATATTCTCCTCTCCCCGAGAATGAGCTGAAGCAGACAGAAACCTGGACACTTCGACATTGGCTTATGCAGGACGGAAATCTTCTAATTATCTCTGCTGTTGCTGACAAATGTTGTGGGGCTTTCTCAGCGTGGCCTCTCGGCTCCTTCTCTCCCCACACCGCGATACGTTCTTGTGCTTTCATGTCATTACACAGTATATCTAGCATGCTGCTCCTTTATATCTCCCGTAATGTAACAAGCTATACACGTTATATAAATAATAAGAAAAGTCCCCAAAGTGACTTAACAATGTGGCAGTCCCATGTCTGATTTCCGAGCATTTTAATGGAGCAATCCAAGCAAACCGTTTATTTTATTTTATTGTTTTACTTAGGATTGAAGCAGGGGGTGTCTGGAGCTGAACCCCATAGATTTCAGCCCCGGGGACCCCCTGTTTCTGGAAATACCTACGAAGGGGGGGCCGGAATCTCCTGTAAATTGAAAGCTCCCACGTCACGTGGGCCTATAGGAAGCTGATGATGTCAGGGCCCCCGATTGGGCCACGGGGGTGGGGGGCTCTGAAAGTGACCATTACATGAACCCCAGCCAGCTAGCCGGGGCGGCTACCGTCACCCTCCTACAGAGGTATCGCAAGAAGTAGGGGGTCCTTGGAGCTGAAATGAAATGAATGGGGTTCAGCTCTGGGGACCCTATGTAAAACACATCCACCTACAACTAACCGCCTACACTTCCGAGTTCCAAAATCTCAGATCCGTGGCCTCAGTAGGCGTGGCTTCCACGCTGGACGTGTCAGCGGCTCAGCTTCTTCGCCTCGCCACGGGCAGCACAGTCCTTTCTCCAGGTATATCTGCTCTGTGTCAGGACCCCGGGCTTACAGCCTTCCCTCAACCCCCTGCGTCAGACTTACACGCCCAGCGCTGAAGCCACGTCTACTGACGTGGCATTTAGGGACGCATCTCCTGGACAAGGGATACGCCTCCCTTGAAGAAGCGTGCCCAGTTACGCGAAACGCGCGTCGGATTTTAATGGCGGCAATGAGGAGAGCGCAGACCCAAGAGACTCTACGAACTAACGGCTTGTATTTACATGACTCTCAGACTCTGCACATTGCAGGTGACCTCTTGTCTATAGTCACATTTGTCATGTATGGACACTGCATATTTGGTGTGATCGCCCAATATATAGTGATCGGTGGGGGCAACCATGTATGGATCCCCTCATTATTTAGCGTGCATGGCAGAGTTTCACTGCATATATACACTATCTATGAGGTTATTCTTAGAAGGGGTCTATTACTAAATAACCCCCCTCATCTGTAAATTCCATCATATACACCTAGAGGAGACGGTCATCGCTTGTACACATTTATATTGATTGATTGATTGATTAACGCTAATACAATCTATATATAGGGCATGGTCGGGCGATATGCTTACGGCTGGGTCACTTATAGGGATGTATTACTATTGATAATATTCTCCTAGTGGGGGCCCTTAAATATTTATCTCAAGTGCATGTGTGTCCTGCTCACTCTTGTCTGCACTATACTATGGCAGTATTTGACACTATGGCATTGGGTGAGGCTGTCTCTATTTTGCACATGTATACAGTATACTCTCTCTGATTAATGCAATAGTGTCTGTAGCATGTACATTCCGCTAACATGCGCTAAGATATTCCATATTACAGCCAGTACTCATTCCAACACAACTAGACAGGGCTGTTTCTATCTGCGTAGATATATACAATCTGATGAGGTATCTATACTAATACTCCTTGTTTTTCCATCCCTATACACCAATAGGGACCACAAAGTATCCACACACACTTTTAGTTGTGCTACAATCTCTCACATTTCCACACCTACCCACACCATTTATATCCACTCCCACTCCACACACACCTTTTGTAAAGCACTGTATATACTGTGGGCTCTCCATTCATTTTTATTCACACTGATACACATACACACTCTTACATTAGAGATTGCACACATGAAACTATTGAAATAAAAAAAAAAAAAGACTAAACTGCAGCTTTAAGTAGAGATCTCTGTACATAAGATACAATTGCACACTTTATATATCCACTTCTGTCCCAAGTATCCTGCTTGCCTTATCCCTATGTAGCCTTTGGGCCGATCTCACATTAGCCATAATAGTGAATATGCCAGCTATACGCTTACCGTGTTTTTATTGTATGTTTCTGTATTTCACTTTTTATATGTATACCACGAGGGATCTCCTCTATTGGAAAAGAAAGAAGATTTTACGACACTTAGGTTTTGTATCTGATTTGATATACAGTGTAATTGATAACCGTAGAGAAGGAAGCAGTAATTGATCCTGTGATCTCGCTTTGTTTTGTTTGAGCTATTTCAGTGACATATGTGCAGACAATAGATCTGAGAACGTATTTCCGGTCCATTCACTATTCTAGGTCTGAGTGCAACATTAGGTGGGGGATTTCTGCGGGTACCGTCTTAGGAATCAACTTTTGTCTCTAATAATTTGACCCCATTTGCACCAACCTATTACACGCACAAATACTGAGATTCCGGTTGTGCGGCGGGCCACTGTGTGGTTGTAAAATTCGGAAATCAGTGAGATTTGGGTGCTCTGAAAATAGTTCATCACATTTTAATTGAACTGTGCTGGTTATGAGCAGCGAGACTATGGAAGTCTTTGAGACCGCTGATGCTACAGAAAGGTGAGACTGACTCATAATAAGTGTCACGTATGAAGTGTCTGTGGAGTTCAAATTGGAGGTGAAGAATACAAGAATGGGATTCCGCCCTTTATTATCAGCCCCGCTACTGTGACATTGTAACAAAAAAAGATTGTGATAGGCGCTTGTATGTTACAATGTGAACTTATATAGTGCTAATCCACAATAAAATCCCAAAGGAAGATAAATGAAGTGCACGAAGTGAGATATAAAGTGCAAATTAATGTGCAATTGAATAATGCAGCTCAAACCCCTAAGACAGGATGGTCCGATCCTCTGTAGAATAGTGTAGCGGAAAAATAATAAATCGGGGAGCGCGGGTATCACCATAAAAAATAAAACATAAAAACACAAATAGTGCAATATGCTTCAATTGGGTCTGAAGAGGAAAATTCTGTGAAATGGGGACTCATATTTTCTCAGAACAAATAAAGCATTTCTCACATCAATGGTGGATACAATGAATGAAGTTTATTGCAAACCTATCAATGTTTTGGCTCCCTAAAGGAGCATGTATATGTGTATATGTCTGTAGAGAGCCAAAACATTGATAGTTTTGCAATAAACTTCATTCATTGTACACACACACACACGTTATGGTGGGTAAACAAAAGTGACAAAAACCCTCCACAGCAAAGCATATAGCAAATGGAAATATTACTGTGAGCTCATTTGCATGTCTTAGACAGGTCTGCAACCCTGCCTTTCACCATTATCCCCCAGCATACAGCGCTTCCACTGCAGCAAGGGATTCTGGGAAATGACATGCAAATAAGTACACAGTGCCACCTTTTGCTTCAAAACCATTAATATGGTTCCCTATAGGCTTAAGCTTGCTGCATTTCACAGCTTTGAGCACAGCCAGGGTTAAGATGCATAGCCAGTAAACTCACCCACAGACAGCCGTTTCGACCTTAATGGGTCTCCTCAGTGTGGGGTTGGTTATACTGGCTTTGCCAAATGAAGCAGGGATAGGTTTCACCACACTTAGTAAAGTTATGGTGGGTAAAAAAAAAGTGACAAAAATCCTCCACAGTAAAGCATATACTGGAGCATATTTTTTTAAATATATTTAGATTGTAAGCTCCTCGGAGCAGGGACTCCTCTTCCTAAATGTTACGTTTGTCTGAAGCACTTATTCCTATGACCTGTTATTTATATTATATTATTTGTTATTTATATGATTACCCCGTGTATTACTGCTGTGAAGCGCTATGTACATTAATGGCGCTATACAAATAAAGACTTTATATGTATAAATATATATATATGTGTGTGTTTACAGGTTGTGCACAGTCTGCGTGTGTGCTTTTACGCAGCTGACATCACAAAGCAAAATTGTGGAGCTTTCCAGACAGCCGCCACCTGACCTCTGACCCTCCCGGAATTTCCCAGGAGGGAGCCATGGCAACCGGACTTGACCATGAGATAGCCGGATTAGCCGTGGCTCTGTGTGGAATGTTAAGCATCGCCTGAGGTTCCCAGGGACGCAGGAAATATCAGGTCACCGGTGGCAATGTGAGAGTAAAGCCACGTTCCCAATACAACTCTCTGATGCCAGAGGGGCTGGAGACGCATTGCTCAGAAGGGGTTAAATGGGCATATTTACTAAGCAGTGCTATGCCATTACACACTGTCTGGCCCATCCACTTGAATAGGCAGCAACACGATGTCTGCAGTCCTCTGAAGGCGTCTTATAGCAATAGCACCGCTTAGTGGAAATGTTCCACAGTCAATTAGTTTAATCTATCAAATTAGCAAAATGAGATATATGGCATAACCCAGGGAGTTCTCCACTCCAGCCCTCAAGACCCTCCCCCACTGGTCATCTTTTCAGGATATCCCTGCTTCAGCACAGGTGGCTGAGTCTTAGAGCTTGCTTCAGCACAGGTGGCTCTTCCACTGAGCCACCTGTGCTGAAGCAGGGATATCCTTCAAACCTGGACCTGTTGGGGAGGGTCTTGAGGACTGGAGTTGAGAACCCCCCTGGTTTAACCCATTCACTGCCACGTCGGGGCTGCCATGTATTGCAAAGAGGTACGCACATTTGAGATTTCCCCCCCAATATTTTTTTCTACCTTGTAAACACAGCACAGAACAGACGGAGGGCAGGGAAACGAACCGGTGCGTTCATGTCTTGTTACTTAACTTGGCTCACAATAGTAATAAATCCATTTATTGCAGAAGGATGGGTGTTGAAGGCCGTGCGACATGTAACCATTGGTGGGAATATTGAAATGACCGTGCCCCCCCCCCCCCCGTGAGATTATATCACGGACTGTCACAGATAGAATAATGTGAATTGTGTATGTCATTCCGTTTATGTAATTGATGTCACTCGGTACCCCGCATTGTACCACGCTGCGGAATACGTGGGCACTATACAAGCAAACGATGATAATAACTATATGAATAACCGCCTTTAGAGGTTAAGAACCTGGTCAGATGAGATTTCACAAGGGGGCGTGCCACGCAATAACAATGTGATTACAATTTCGCTTGCCATGCTAATTGGCGAAACCCTAAGAATCGCTAGATTCTCTTAACAACGCGATGATAAATATGGCGCACTCTGTGTCTCGCTCACTGCCTGGGGAAATTTCACTGAGCGCTTCCGAAAAGGCGAAACCCAAGCCTCATTTTGCGACATTATTACCCTTTGACGCTTGACGAAACGTTTCGCAAGGAAGCAGCATTTTGTGGGGTTGGGTGGGGGGGCCGGGACACTCCACATATTGGACAGTTTCACACATCCGTAACCCCCTTAGTGTTAGTAGACGGATCAGCGACCTTCTCAGACGCGTAACAAATGGCATTACCATTTCTAGGCCAGCAAGGATGGTGGATAACGCGCCGACACCAGGAAGAATTCCCATCCCCCCCAAGGGGAACAAATACAAACGAATGAATGACTTCCAGGGAACAAGCTGTTGCCACAATAACGCTGTCTTCTTTGAAAGCGGGCGATCCAGTTACTAAGAGACGCGTGCCCGGAGGCGCACCCCACGCAGGGCGACAGTTTGAATTAATCAAGCACCTCCAGTTTTTATTTGCTAGTCAATAATAATGTCATTTAGTTAGCCGTCTGCCAGTGTTTGCCCTGACTCCTAAAGACTCCTACAGCGTATTCCAAGTTAAAATCATCACAGTGAATAGTGCTATTCATATTAAGGAAATAAAAACCTTCGTTTACCGAACTGCCTGGAATCGAATTCTAAATGAGGCCATTTACTGCCTATCAGGTAGTTCTTGCTTTCTTTTGGGGGACCGTGGCTATAACAGATGGCTTTTAACAAGCAGATAAGACAGGGTCACGGGAGCTGAAAATACACAACTCAGTCCAGTTTGGATAATCTATATTTTCTCAAGATGATTTGAAGGGTACTGCTGCTTTATATGTATTTTTTGTTATTTTAAAACTATGGGTTATGGCCATTTTTTAAAATCAAGGTTCAATTTAAAGGAACAATCCAAGCAATATCCTACGTGTGTTTTTATTTAAAATAAATCCGTTCTGTAGTATGATACTTCATTTTTTCCAATTATTATTATTATTCATCTCTCAATGCCATTTTTTATGAGTTTTAATACACTGAGTATCCTTTGATTTCTATAGCGTTTTATCCCACCTCCCCAGCAGTGCAAAATCTTTGCAACACTTTGCTGTTTGCGATCATTTGTTGCCAATATTCCCAGCAGTGCGAGCTGCAATCTGTAAGAATAGATGTTCCCTTAGTAATATCAGGATACATTGTAGCTGCTGAGTTACACTGACGGAAGGATTGATGGAAACTGAAAGGCGGCCATTTAGTGAACCCTGGGAAGCAGGATCTTTGCTGATCGATGCCGGGAGAACGAATCGATCAGCAGCTTAGGTAATTAGTTTTCAATAAAGGTAACCCAAGGCTGCATATACAAAACCAGAAAAAAAAATATATATTTTTTTTAAGTGCCACTTGAATTGCCTCTTTAGAATCCTAATTAAGGAGTATGTACACCAGGGAGCTGTGCTTTGGGGAGGTGGGCGTGTAAGGCTATTCAACATGAAATCTCAAATCACAAGACAAATAATGAAAGTGAAGGTGTTACATGACAGTTAATGTATTGGTTGTATTGTATTGTATGTCTTTATTTATATAGCGCCATTAATGTACATAGCGCTTCACAGTAGTAATACATGGGGTAATCAAATAAATAACAGATAATATAAATAACAGATCATGGGAATAAGTGCTTCAGACATAAAAGTAACATTAAGGAAGAGGAGTCCCTGCCCCGAGGAGCTTACAATCTAATTGGTAGGTAGGGAGAACGTACAGAGACAGTAGAAGGGAGTTCTGGTAAGTGCGTCTGCAGGGGGCCAAGCTTTATGTATCATGTGTTCAGAATATCCACAGTGCTATTCATATGCTTCTTTAAGCAAGTGTGTCTTAAGGTGGGTCTTAAAGGTGGATAGAGAGGGTGCTAGTCGGGTAATGAGGGGAAGGGCATTCCAGAGGTGCGGGGCAGTCAGTGAAAAAGGTTTAAGGCGGGAGAGGGCTTTAGATACAAAGGGGGTAAAAAGAAGACATCCTTGAGAAGAACACAAGAGTCGGGATGGTGCACTCGTGGTTCCACGAGATGGTACACCCCCTTACTTATGAGAATTATAAACGAGGCAGTGAAATGATCCCCATTCAGGAAAGAGGAGGCTATTATTTTGTCACCGGATATGCCTCATCCAGACACGATCGTGGGGGCGGCATAACCAACGCGGACATCTGTCTGGTTTCGGGAACGGCGAGATGTTGCAACGCTTTCCATCTTTATAACGGTCTGCGCTACCAGACTGAAACTTGAATTCATTCATATAAACCTGCGTGCGATATTACACGCGTGTGCCATCTGATACCGTATTGCATGTATATCCCCGGTGACTTTGGCGATCATTCAACCATGGTAATATTTGCCGGGTTCCAGGCGTGCGCTTGTACCTACAAATTTCTATCATCTTAAACACAAAATAACTTATGGCGAGTAAAAAAATAAGGGTAAAAAAAAAGAGCCTGCGCCGTCCAGCGTGCCACAAATTAACAAATCACGTGTGAGCACAATCACACACCTCAGACAGGTCCGCAGCCCTGCCCTTCCCCATTATCTCTTAACATACAGTGCTCCCACTGCAGCCAGGGAGCAAAAAAATATGAAACTAATTTGCATGTCATTACCCAGAATCCCTGGCTGCAGTGGAAGCATTGTAAAATGTTATTATTTTGAAAGGATGGGAACCAGGAGGACGGGGTCCTGTACGGCTGGAAATAACGTTATTTTTTAATGCTGTAGCCCCCCTGGTTTTCTAGATCTGTACCGGCGCAGGTACCGACGTTCGAGCGGATTCAAAATGGCCAACAAATCTCGGGAGTTCCATGGGCCAATTGGAAGCAGCATCGCCAAGAACACCGGTAAGTGTGTCAGGAAACCCCAGGGCGGAAACCACCGCGGTTCAGCGCCGCCGGCAGCAAAGAGAAATACTGAACGTGAACTCGAGGCAAACACCGGAGATTTTATTTTAATTCTTTGCGCGTCAAATTTTTAGTGCTTAAAAAAAATATATAGTAGAAACCTTCAAAAAATACGCCTCATATGTATATCTATATATGTATGTATATCTATATATGTATGTATATCTATATATATCTATATATGTATGTATATCTATATATATGTATGTATATCTATATATGTATGTATATCTATATATGTATGTATGTACACTATGTATGTATATCTATGTATGTATGTATGTACATCTATACATGTATGTATGTATGTATATCTATATGTATGTATATCTATATATGTATATATGTATGTACTGTATGTATGAAAGTTATGTATCTATATATGTATGTATATCTATATGTATATCTATATGTATGTTACTCCACGTCCATTTTTGAAGGTCATTGACCAGTTATTTTAATCTGGTTACTCCAATACTGTTGTTGAAGGTGTGTTTCCCTCTAACCCTTTGCTCCCCCTATTTTCTTTTGTTTCCATGTATATCTATATATGTATGGACAGTCATTGGGAATTATTTTGTGTCGCCTCCCGCATGTCGAATTCCTGATTGATACAATTTAAATAAAAACAGAATGATGTGCATTTCCCCCTTCTATAACTACTATTTGTAATTACCTATTGTTAGTGTCATGTTATTTATAATAGCCATACTGTGAAAATAATAAATTTTGTTCACCTATATAATGAGTATATATGGGGTGGACACAGCGCACCTTTATTCTACGCTAACACGAGTAAGAGTCTCGCCCGGGTTTACGCCACGTGGAACCTGGCGGACGATTTTGATGCGTGGGATTGATTTTGTGACGCACAGAGATATTCTTTTTTTAGTACACACCATTTACACCTGTACGCCCAGCGCTGCCATTTCTCCGCGCCGCCATTTCTCCGCGCCACAACAAATAGGAAACAAATAGCATTTTCTGTGCAGATGGAGAAATGTGAGTTTAGAGGATCAGCAATGTGTGTAAATAGAGTTTAACATGCAACACACAATCTTGCTCCAAAAGGCAGTTTTCGACACATAGGCACCTTTATTTTACATGGTAACAGTCACAGGTATGTATGTATGTGTGTATGTATGTATATATATATATATCTATATATATATATATAGATATATATATATATAGATATTTGTATAGCGTCATCCGTGTACACAGCAGTTATACACGTGAAAAAATAATATGAGACGGAATGTGAATAAGCGCTACAAAGTAATCATTAGGAAAAGGAGTCCCTGCCCCGCAGAGCTTACAATCTAAGTGGTGAGTAGGGAGAAGTTACAGAGACCGTAGCATGGTGTTCTGGTCAGTGCGTCTGCAAGGGGTCAAGGACGGTGCATATGAATGTATAGTATCCGCCAGCGGCGCTGACCAGATGCTTCATTAAAGAGGTGGGTTTTAAGATGGATCTTAAAGGTGGAGAGAGGGGGTGCCAGTCGGATACTGAGGGGAAGGGTATTTCAGAGGTGTGGGGCAGTGAGGGAGAGCGGCTTCAGACATCACAATAACAGCTCGCTTTCTTGCTGCTGCAGTTTGCACTGTCCGAGTTTCCCTTGACCCATAACCGGGAATTGCTGCTAAGAACCAATTCTGTAGGAAGGACAGCAATAGTGTGCTAGGAACTCAGCATCAAACTCTTAGGCTGCCATCACGGTGACGCCGAGTGGGCGCGCGGGCTCAAACACATTGGTACAATGTGTTTGTCCAGTGTCAGCGCAGGCGTGCGCGAGCCCGTGAGCGCATGGCGCTCAGGTGCTTGTAGAGACAAGTACATTTGTTTCTGCCGCGTCACGGGAGCTCCGTGACATCATGACCGTGTCCCCTAACACGCCCCCCAGGGCGCGCAACTGGCCCAAATCCCCCAAGCAAAATGAGCGCCGGCGCGCTCTCACTCACCCTGACTGCAGCCTGCGCACCTGTGATGTGGTTAAAGCTGCTGGAGATTAGCCGCGCTGCTGGGTACCCATTACATGGCTCAGTGTCACTGCTTTATGCGTATACAGCATACAGACTGCTAGTCTATACGAACAGATTTTCAATGAACCACTGTCCCTATGAGCTTACAATCTAATATGGAAAAGAGGGGGCCCTAAACTTTTACTTTTAGGAGATCCACGGCTGAGAATCTTGGACGTGAATACGCTTCACTTGATCACGTGCTCAGATTGAACCATTTCCATGAATTCCATAGGTTAGTGAAACATCGTGTCGCGTTTCCTGGGGCTTCTTGGTATTCCCTTACTGATTTAAGTCTTGTGAAAGTTGTCTGCTAGGTTTGTCGTTTGGTGGAGGCTGGGTTAAGCCAGGGGAGGGGGGGGGGCTCAACTCCAGTCTTCTTGGGCGCCCCCCACAACAGGTCAGGTTTTCAGGATATCCCAGCTTCAGCACAGGTGGCTCAGTGAGAGAGGATGGAGTTGAGAGCACCCCTGGGTTAAACCATGGTTAATTTGAATTGACTAAATTCCATACCAAATCAGGAGCAGATTTCGGGACGTTGGACATCCTCGTTTTTCGAAATTTGTGGTTTTCAGAAATGCCCATTAACATGAAACTGCTTTCCTGGAACTGTTGGACAACTCAGGTATTTTCTCTATAGCAACGGAGACCTCAGCACCACGCACCGCGTCAATCATTCTTATTGTGTACGTGCTATATTCTCCAGTACGTGGAGCATTGAAATCAGCCGTCCCAACTAACTAACTCCCCCCCGAACCTGAGCTGCACGCTTTTCAGATCCCGGGACCCCCCCCCCCTAATTTCCATGATACTTCTAAAGTTACTTATATGGCCCTCCAATAGGAAGCTGCAACCAATGACTTGCAAGATTTGGCAGCCATTTTGTCTCCCCCGAAGGTTTAATTTTTTTTTTTTTTTAAAACCCTGTTACTTGAGCGGTAAGTATCTTGGCATTGTAGCATGGTACAGCTCCAAAGGATGCCTCAGTTCCTAAAGAAATAAAACAAATATATTTACGTTCTGCCCACGCTCCCTTAGATCACACCATTGAGAGCTGTCTGCTTCACAGAAGACAAATAAAAGGCAGAAGATAAGGGAACTAAAGAGAGGCACAAAAATAAATGTTAAATATTGTTTACAGCATCAACCCGTAACATTTTACCCTTTACATTTACCACTAATATTAGCGAAGTTATTCTCCACCAGCACAGATCCACTGCGGTCGTCCAGGCTAGGGGTTACGCCAAACCCCCCCCTCCTGCCTGCTCCCCCCCCCTGCTCACGCCCCTCCCTTACCTCCAACGTCAAATTACACCGTGGGGTCATGTGATGTCGCCCCCCCCTCCCCCCCCAGAAAATCTCATGCCCCCCAGGTCTAGGCCAGTCCTCAAGGTCAGGTTTTCAGGATATCCCTGCTTCAGCACAGGTGGCTCAATCAGAGGCTCAGTCAAAGACTGAGCCACCTGTGCTGAAGCAAGGGCTGATTGTGCTGAAGTTGGGTTATCCTGCAAACCTGTCCTGTTGGGAGGACTGGAGAACTGGAGTTGAGCACCACTGGTCTCTAGACTACAGCAAACAGCGCCATCATTTTTTAAAATACCTCAGTGATGTAGTATTAGATAATACTTACTTTGTTTACTTCCTATTGTCTGATTTTGCTGCGCTTAATGTATTATTATAATTCCCTGTACTGTATTCTTTGTGAAGCGCTGAGTACACTTTGGGCGCTATATAAAGACATACAATACTTTGATTTCTATAGCAGGCTTTAGCCCACTTCCCCAGCAGTGCAAAACATTTGCAACACTTTCCTGTTTGCGATAATTTGTTGCCAATGCTCCCAGCAGTTTGAGTTGCAAACCGTAACAATAAATAATATTACCTACGTAATATAAGTATACATTGTAGCTGCTGAGTTACACTGACTGAAGCAGTCATTATGTTAGGCACACAATCAGGATGTTGGCAGATTTAGAACAGGAGCTTGGGTAAGAATGTAGAATGATACATTGCCACATTCTGTACATATACACGTGAGACAAAACAATGTAGTATTGCTGCTTAAAGGTATTTTAGTCTGCAGCATGACTCAGCTGCACTCTGACTGAAACCCAGCAGAACCAAGTGGTACCAGGTCAGACATCATGCTAATAACATAACAATGCTGCTTCCTCCTGTCTCTGCTTCCTCCTGTGGCTGCTTGTCTCTGCTTCCTCCTGTGGCTGTTTGTCTCTGCTTCTCTCTGCCTCCTCCTGTCTCTGCTTCCTCCTGTGACTGCTTGTCTCTGCTTCCTCCTGTCTCTGCTTGTCTCTGCTTCCTCCTGTGGCTGCTTGTCTCTGCTTCCTCCTGTGGCTGCTTGTCTCTGCTTCCTCCTGTGGCTGCTTGTCTCTGCTTCCTCCTGTGGCTGCTTGTCTCTGCTTCTCTCTGCCTCCTCCTGTCTCTGCTTCCTCCTGTGACTGCTTGTCTCTGCCTCCTCCTGTCTCTGCTTCCTCCTGTGGCTGCTTGTCTCTGCTTCCTCCTGTGGCTGCTTGTCTGCTTCCTCCTGTCTCTGCTTCCTCCTTTGGCTGCTTGTCTCTGCTTCCTCCTGTCTGCTTCCTCCTGTGGCTGCTTGTCTCTGCTTCCTCCTGTGGCTTCTTGTCTCTGCTTCCTCCTGTGGCTGCTTGTCTCTGCTTCCTCCTGTGGCTGCTTCCTCCTGTGGCTGCTTGTCTCTGCTTCCTCCTGTGGCTGCTTGTCTGCTTCCTCCTGTGGCTGCTTCCTCCTTTGGCTGCTTGTCTCTTCTTCCTCCTGTGGCTGCTTGTCTCTGCTTCCTCCTGTCTCTGCTTCAGCACACCCTCAGACTTGGGCACAGTGTTGGCACTTGCTGGTTTGCACTTGTGACAAGAGTTCAGCAGAGTTGCAAAATGCGTGGGAGGTGGAATTCTTAAAGTACATTTGCTCCCAGCTTCCTTCCAGCTCAGACACATATCTGCTGGGTGCAAACAGCAATCAGTTATAACTCAGGGGGAGGGAGAGGTTGGGCAATTAACCCTTTCAGTGTTGGATAGGCTAAGCAGATATTGTTTGTACGTTTTATTAGTTTGTACAGTGCGCACAGTTTAATTTGATAGGGTCTGATAACACTAGGGTGTGCGGGTTAGACGCTGCCCTTATTGTAGGTATATTTTTATTTATATAGTGCCATCCATGTAATAATAATAACTTTATTTCATACAACTCTTTTCTCTCCACCGGACACAGAGAGCGTCACAATTACAGTACAGCGCGCGGTACGCAGCACATAGGAATGTTACAGTCCCTGCCCCGTGGAGCTTACACTCTATGTTCTTGGTGCCTGAGGCACAGGGAGATAAAGTGACCTGCCCACGGTCACAAGGAGCCGACACCAGGAATTGAACCAGGCTCCCCTGAGTCTAACTCAGTGTCATTGTTTCCTGCAGTAATACAGAATATAACACAGAGTGGGAATATGCGCTTCAGACATAAAAGTAACATTAGGAAAAGGAACCTCTGCCCCGAAGAGCTTACAATCTAAGTATTATTGTGAGTAATCTTCAGTCATTGTTTTGGAACCATGATTCCTTCAATTGAATGGAGGCATACATACATAGGCTTGATGGTTTTGCAATGCATTGCAGATCCATATAGCGTTCGCAGGGTTAAATTCTTCCTGGAAACACTTACCTGAATATTTGGAATTGTTGTACATCTCATTCCTGTCTTGTGTTCTTCTCCTAACCACATCTTCTTTTCCTGGAACCCATAGCAAAGCCTGAGAGATTACACTTACATTCAACCAATGGGCCATTTGGCTCCATCACTAAGAGGAATAAACACTCGGCAATGATCATTTACTGGATACAATTAATGAGTGGGTCTGCTGCTCAGTACTCCCCGCTCCAACTGCACCTACAGTATATACTGTATAGCATGTACTCTGCTGGGTTTCCTGTCCCGTACCTAATGAAGATCAGCTAGAATCATGTTCTGTACCTATTGATAATAGTTTGTATCTCAGGGGTCTCAAACTCGGTCCTCAAGGGCCACCACCAGGCCAGCTTTTATGGATCTCCCTGCTTCAGCACAGGTGGCTCAGTCAAAGGACTGAGCCTCTGATTGAGGCATCTGTGCTGAAGCTGGGACTGATTGACCCACCTGTGCTGAAGCAGGGACTGATTAAGCCACCTGTGCTGAAGCAGGGATATCCATAAAAGCTGGCCGGTTGGTGGCCCTTGAGGACTGAGTTTGAGACCCCTGTTGTATCTGGTGTCCTACATGTAACAGCATTGCCAGTCCGGTTCCTTGCCATCATTAAACTGGAATCCATTTCTGGTTTCACAAGTTGCCCTTTCCCAGACAGGTTCAGTACGGTTATTAAACCACAAGGTGGTAAGATTCGGAGACAAGGTGCGCCGATCTGATGTCTTGTGTCTCAAACCCAGGCTGATCATCCAGACCATTCCTACGCGGCAGTCACTGGCGAGAGCTTGGATACAGCGCCGCTGACCTCATCATCGCTAATTCTGACACAAAAGAGTACAGTATGGCAGATACAGTATTACAAGTTGATTTATTCATGTGCTGTGTTCATCTCTTGTATATGCATATCCATTTATATGCACAAATGTTTTATTACTAAAATATTACATGCAGATTATAATGTGCAAACGGTGGGTGGTTTAATATGAAGTGGTCACTGGTTAATTCAGGGGTGAGACCCATAATCTTAAAGCTGTGTGTTTTTTTTTTAAATAAATCAGTTCTGTACTATGAGAAAATACTTGTAGCATTTTTTAAACAACTCTGAATTACATTTTTTATGTATTATAATGTAACAAGCATTTTTGGTTTCTATAGCACCCATTTACAAAGTCACATCCCCTTCTTCTGAAACAGGCTCTGGCACACCCCTTTTTGATCTATCTAATATACTGTGTATATATATATATATTTGTGGGTGAAGCCTATTCCTCCCACCTTAGTTTTTAGTGTTAAGAGGAATTGTTTTACCGTACGCTCCAGACTCTCAGGTCACCATGTTACGCCTGGGACTGCGCCGGGCTCCGCCGAGAGCTCCCTTTTACCCGCCCGACCTTTAATATTTCAAAAGCTTACGGTATATCTCCGAAATGTGGCATCCAACTAAATAAAAACGCTCCTGGAAAGTGCAAGAGGAGAACTCTTAAAACAAGTTTAAATTTTTTTTTAATAAATTGCGATCAGCTCGGGCTCCTGCTTAAAGCTTGTTATTGGTGAGGGAACATTAAATTGCATGGGTGGACCCCCAAAACATTGCTGCTTGGGGAGGGGGGATGGGGCGGGAGGTCACAATCGTCTGTGATGTTACCACTTCTGCACAATATAACCATTTTTATCAGGGCGACCAACCTCGTGCACATACAGTCGTTTCCCTGGCCATCTCCGGCTGGTATTTAGCTGCGGTTAAGGCCTCGGCCATGTTATCTGCTTGCGTGCTGATGCGCGCTGAGGCTCGGGGAAAGCGGGTGCTTTCCCTGGCCTTGCGGTTGCTTGCCCTGCGCGCCGTCTGGGGGGCGGGCCAGTTACGTCACGGAGCTGGTTCGCCCTCATTGGGCGAACCGCTCAACGTGACCGGCCCTGCGCTCCGGCAAGCGCTTGATTTTTAAAAATCTGCTAAGACCTACGCTTCCGCGCGCTTGCGGAAGCGTAGGCGAGCCCCTACTAAAGCCGCTCTCATTGCGGCTGTAGGGGCTCAGTGGCAAGCATGAGCGAGCGTCAGCACGCTTCAGCAAGCAAGCAGGTAACATGGCCGAGGCCTAAGGTTTCTAACGCTTGCTTGAAGGACCCAGCAAACTGGTTCTGATGTAAGAGTGGCAGACATCGCTGCAGAATAATCAGTGCAAGCCTGCATAACCGTTCCTGCCGTGTACATTAGCATGATAATGAATGTTCTCACTTGAAGCTGATAATTATGTTTCCTTTCCTCTCTCTCGCTCTCCCCTCGCAGCCTAATTAATTATGAATAGAGCTAGATGGAGTGGCACTGAGATATTGTGCTGCTATTTATGGCTGACAAATACTGGCTACACTGTAATGGACCCAGGGATCGTAACGAGATGTGCAGAGTGGTTACAATGTGGCAGTATTTCTTCGTCTGGGTTCCATGTCACCCTAGGGTGTCTCAGATGAATCTACAGGATTCCACGTGGGATAACTTAATGGGATTTTAGAACGGATAGACGACGGATGGTTTTGATTCGCCTGCGAAGTGGTAATAAGAAGGAAAGTCACGTCACTGCAATTATACATACATCACTAGCTGTAAAACATAGTACTACGTGCTAGTCGGTAGTTAGGATTTATTTGTATGTCGGCGACATATTCCGGAGCGCAGTACAATGCGGGAGGGAGGACAATAGCAATGTGTGAGAGTACATATTGATTAAGACAAACTGAGACAATAGTAAAGAGGTCACTGTGCCAAAGAGCTGACACTCTAGAAGGAGGTCTATTCAGATTAGTGAGGCTGTTCTCTTCTGCTTTTAACCGAACATTACTGAACGTAACTATGGCTAAATCCATGCAATGGAGGTCCACTTTATGTCCAGCAATACTAAAAGGCAAATGAATAGCTCGCACTGTGGCCCTAAGCAGTAACATTAGTCTGGAGATTTGTATATCCCACTGCTATATCCGTGGTATATCCCACGGTTACCTCGATGCTTCGGGGGTGAATTTAGTGGCTAAAATCGGAAATAATCGAAAGAGCAAAAGGACAAAGTCCAAGCGTCCACTTTATTGATGGACTCAAGTGGGAAATGGAGCTGATAATAAAACTTGACTTTTACTCTTAATAATAATAAGTTACTAAAAGTCAATGTTTTGCCATCAACTCAATTCCCACGTGAGTGCATCAATTGAAAGGATTCTATTTGAGGTAACCTCGGGGGGGGGGGGGGATCTGGGGGCCACCCAGGGAGCTGGGTGTAGTGCCCCCTCCCCTGCAGTTGTCGTGCGGAGGTGGTGTGCGGGACGCCTGTGGGCGTTGAGCAGTACAGGAAGAGGAACAGACAAGCTGGGGGTTCTTGTTGGCGGTGAACTTCTTATAATTAGTCACCTTCTGGAACACTCCCCCCCGTCCATCTTTGGACAGCGAAGGGAAGTGGACACGGTTAGACATTTTTTTTTGCAGTCCAAGAAGACTCAAAGTTAGTATCCGGATCCCAGTTCCCTGTTTGTATAGCCCTATATCAGGGGTGCTTAACTACAGTCCTCAAGCGCCCCCCCCCCCCCGCCCCCCAAAAGGTCAGGTTTTCAGGATATCCCAGCTTCAGCACAGGTGGCTCAGTCACTGAATGAGCCACCTGTACTGAAGCTGGGACTGATTGAGCCACCTGTGCTGAAGCAGGGATACCCTAAAAATCTGAGCTGTTGGGGGGTGGTCTTGAGGACGGGCGATGAGCCCCCCTGCACTATGACACTTGCCATATCTATGAGATGGGTGCCTTTGTAGACACACAACCAATTCACTTAAGTATGTATGTATGTCTTTATTTATATAGCGCCATTAGTGTACTTAGCGCTTCACAGCGGTAACCATGTTATCTACGAATAGGGAAAGACCGACTTTACTCGCGATTGCATTCATTGAAGTTATAAACACCACGTAGCAGCAGTTTTTACATTTCTATTGGTTTGCTGTTACGTGGGGGACAGTGATATTGGGGGTAGAAGCGACTTTTCTGTACGCAAGGCAGTGGGATTGCACGCCAAGAGAGCAGACAATGCTACACACACACACACGACACAATATAGGCATTGTTCTTGGCCAGATATGTCAATGTGGTGGGTTTGGTGGAACATACGCCACGGCAGAGAAGCCAGGTCTAAGGCCGTGTCCATAGATGGACAGGCCGTGCTGAGGCGTGCGGACGCTCCGCGCTGAGCTCCGCGCTGAGCCCCTGCATCCTCAATGAGGATGCCTTGAGAGGGGACTCACGCGAGCGTCCGCAGGCGTGCTCAGGAGTTGGAGGTTTCAGCCGAGCGCCAAGCTGTTTTTCAGCGCGCTGTCGGCTGAAACCCTCCAATCGCAGCACACCAGCGTCAACATCACGGCGCCGTGACATTGACGTCAGTGCGTCGCGGGCGATTGGCCCAGCAACGCACTGACCCCGCCTACAACCACCTCCCCCCGGCTACCTTCGCGCACGCTGGCTCGCCTGCCAGTCCGTGCAATCGCGCTAACTGATGCAGGCGAGCCTCAGCGTTAGCGCTCCTCCGCTCTCCCCAAACATCTATGGCCCGGGCCTAATGCTGCAGCTATAATGCATTATTCTGTACAGAGGGAGCTTTGGGGAAATGCCCTGGGATTGGAGATGTGAAAACTAAGGGTAGCAAATAAGCTCCTTTTTAATCTGGGAGTAACACACGGAGGAAGGAGAGAAACCTCTCAGAGCAGCGCTGGCTTTGGGGGAACTCTGTGTGAAAACCATTGTCCGTATAGTTCCCCGGGAAGTGAAAACCGTTCCCCGCGAGTATGTGCACAGCACTGGGTATACTGCCTAAAAAGTACTAATGAGCTAGGCTCCAATTCTCCTACAGCAGGGGTGACCAACTCCAGTTCTAAAGGGCCACCAACAGGTCAGGTTTTCAGACTATCCCTGCTTCAGCACAGGTGTGTCAGTTGCTGACTGAGCCACCTTTGCTGAAGCAGATATATCCTTAAAACTTGGCCTGTTGGTGGCTGTTGAGGATTGCAGTTGGCCTCCCCTGTACTAGAGGTTTATTTACTAGATTACAACAGCTTTATTAGCCTTTAATGGCCGTTCAAGTGAATTGCTGTTAACAATCGTTAATGGCTTTCACACTTGAATAAATCAACCCCTAGTGTCCCAACCCCTAGTGTCCCAACCCCTAGTGTCACAACCCCCGCTTGGATTCCTACTCAAAGGCAAATAAGCCCTGCCATGGATTTGTGTAATTAGTCTTTTGTTTATCCTAACTTAAAAAAAAAAGAAACAAATGTTCTTTTAAACCACAGTAAATAATAATAATAATAGATTGCATCCATGGTCAAAAAGCCAGCGCTGACCCGAACTGACGCGGAACACTTACCCCCATCATCCCTACGGAGGGTGGTTCTAGATGGCGCTTCCGCAGGCGCGCAGAGGCGTGTCGAATCGCAGCAGACGGATCATTTAATTTTTCGCACTGAGGGAAGCGCAGGGCCGGTCACATGACTGGCAAAAGCCAATGGCACTCCAATGATGTCGGCGCCGTGACGTGCGCGCTAGCCCCGCCTCCCACGCGCGCTCGCTGACGCTCATGCCAGGACACAAAAAAAAGCTCCCGCGAGCACGAGCGTCAGCGCGGTATTTTTTTACCATGTCCGAGGCCTTATAGTTGGAAGCACGCGGAGCTGTGTTTATGTAGATTATTGTACATTTCTGGGGAACATTGAACACGCCCTACTATCCTTTGAGGCATCAAGGGCCCGGCAATGCCCTGGCAGTGAAGAGGTTAAGGCAGGAAGCCTGCAGCTGGATGTGATGTATTTTAGCTCTAAGCCTACAAGCCACATTCAGGCCAAAGCCATTTGGAATTATCCTCTGCCAATGGCGTGAAAAGGTCACCCATGAAACGTGTCATCTCGGAGCGGATGGCCACAGACAGCGCATTGACTGATTCTCAGCTGCCCACCGCCAGGGAACGCAGAGACAAAGCACACTGGGTATTTCAGCCTATTTGTGTCATGTAACCCCTTCCCTGCCAGTGACATTTTACTTAATCAGCTTTGGGGGGTTTGCTAAAAAATCTCACAGGGAATAGTTTCGGGGGGGGGGGGGGGAGGGAAATGTTACAAATGCACTTTGGACATCGCTACTCTCTGGTAGCAAAACAGTTAAGGATCTGGAGCGATCGCCCACATTAACCCCCTGCAGTTGCAATCCGCTGCTTAGGCTGAGGCCCCAGTACCTCCGCTGCGCGCGCGCCCGCGAGACTGGAGGTGCGTGCAGCCGATTCCCCGGTCTGCAGTGAGCTGCAGGAAGAGAGACCGGGGGAGGGGCGTGGCGGGGGAGTGGCCATGACGTCACCCGACAGCTTCGCCCTCATTGGCTGAACCGCTGGGGGGCGTGGCTTAGCGCTCCGTCGCGAGTCCTGCTCTCAATTCTATTGAGAGCAGGAGCCACTCTCGCCACAGCGCTGCGGCCCCCCCTCGCAGCGGGCCCGGCACCATTGAGGGGAGGGCTCTCGTCCCTGCAGCGTCCGCCACAGCGGGCGCTGCAGTAGGCAGCGGGGACCAGGCCTTAGCCCTTATCGGAGAAAACGCCATCAGTTTCATTATTAAAATCTCAGCTGAATCTGCAGGTGGCAATTTTACTGAAGATATATTGTCCGTCTTTGCATTTTTAGCCGGCGCCTCAGCACTAAATAAAACCTTTTATCCTGCTCCCACAATCAGAGCGTTCACATGTTTCTGTAATATTTCCCCGTGGTGATGGAGCTTGGTAATTAAGCCTGTCCTTGGGTTGGTGAACTAATAATAAAGAGAAATTCAAAGGCGCAATCCAAGCGCTTTTTTCTTTTTTTATTATATTGGATGGAAGGGGGGGGGGAGTCTCTGGAGCTGAACCCCACTAATTTCAGCTCTGGGGACCCCCTGCTTCCAGAGATACAGACCTCCGTAGTAGGTGCCGGTAGCCGCTCCGGCTGAGCTAGCTCAGGTTTAAAGCTCCAGCATCACATGGGCCTGTAGGCGGCCGGACCTGATGATGTCACGGCTTCCTATTGGCCACAGTGCGCGGGAGATTTGAAACTCCGCCATAACGTGATCCCTGCTAACCGAGCAGAGCAGCTACCGGCATCACCTATGGAGGTATGTATCTCCAGAACCAGGGGGTCCCGGGAGCTGAAATTAGCGGGGTTCAGCTCTGTAGACCCCCTGCTCCAATCCTATGTACACACATGCAAAAAAAAAATGTTAAAAAGAAAGAAATAGCGCATGGATTGCCACTTTATCTACAATATTATTTTTTTAAATAGGTTTCACCAAACTTTTTTGGTGCTATTTTTACTTACTCGATTATTGTACCGGTAAACCGGCGTATTTTCGTCCCTTTTCGTCACGTGGGCCAATAGGAAGCAGTCGCAGAACATCTAATCCGCTATCGTATTGCCCCATGGAGGGGACGGTTCCGGCACTCGGCACTCCAGGTATGTACCTCGGGTAGAAATGGGCCAAGATTGTGCACGCCTAAATTACCCACAATCCCTGGCTGCAGTGGAAGCGCTGTAGGCTAAGAGATAATGGGGAAGGGCAGAGTTGCCGACCTGTCCGAGACGTGGCAATGTGCTCACAACGTGGTATTTTTATTTGCCGTCGGCCTGAGGAAGCGTCTGCAAATTTCACCCGTTTTAGTTCCGTATAAAAAAAGTTAAGCTGCGACCCCCCCCGAAGACCGCAACGAGTTCACGTACAAAGCGGACCGGCACCGCATGTCCGATTCATCTCAATTACCCTCGCTTTCGAAAAAAAATTAAATCGAACTGGTGTAAAAATCGAAATAAAAACGTTTCTGAAGTCGCTAGGCTGCCCGATCGTCTCTTTTAACAAGCGAAATAGCGAATTTTGGAACCGTCGCGAAACTTGTGAAATGTTGGCCTCGAGTCCCAAGACTCTCTAATCTTGGGAAACAGGGACACCCCAAGGACTGAAATTAATGAGGTTCAGCTCTGGGGAACCCCAGCTTCCCAGTAAAAAAAAGCAGCGGAACTGCTCCTTTCATGTTTAAGTCCCCCAGCACCCCGATAAATGATCCATGTTTAGGGCATGAACTCTTTTCTGCTTTTGTATACAACCGTGCTTACTAATCTTATCTCTGATTATATACAATGTAACTCCGTGTATATCACATCGTCTATGCACCCAATGGTAAGTGCTGTATTCAAATAATAGTCATAATAACCTGTGACAGGTTAATCCAGGGTACACCTACAGACGTAAAAGGGGATCAGTCTTTGAAAGTTCACAGTGGTGATCATTGTTTAAGACTTTTTGTACATATATCCTGTAATATATTACTTCAATGTTTAGCCACAACAGGAAGCTTTTCAATGGATTTTACTGTAACGTTGATGGATAAATAAAGGAAATGCGTTTCAAGCAATATTATTTGTTTGGATCGCGTAAAAGGGATTATGTTTGAAGACATAACAAACCCCATTGCAAATAAAACCCTACAGATGGGCAGGTTTGTAAGGTTTCGACATTCGAACGCTGCGAATAGCGGTGTTCCCTGGGATGTCCGAGTCGAAATCCGGAACGAGTTTTTCGAACTTGACCAAAACACGAGCCAAAGCCCGAGAGAGGCTCACCCTCCGATTCACTGTGTTATTTTTTTTAAATAAACTGGGGTGGGGCAGTTTGGGGGTGCTGGTCGGAAAACAAGTCTGCCTTTCCAAAAAAAAGTTTACCCCAATTTTTTTTAAGGAACTTTCCAGCTTATTACGGTATTCTTTTTTTTTTTTGCAAATCCAAAACCACTTGAGTTCTGGCAAAACCAAAAACACTGGATTTTACAAATGAGAACAGTAAATAAAAATACAGCTTGTGAGCGCATTCACGTCTCAGACAGGTTGGGTCGATCTTAGGGGAAAGAGGTTCTCTTGGGCCCCGCGCCTTCTGGGGGGCCCCACGCTCCCTCCTCCTGTCGGCACCGGGATCCAAATTCCGCCCGACAGGAGAGAGCTGGAGGAGCGAGCTGGGGAGTCCCGAACCGTCGCGGGACCGAACCGCTGCTCCCCCTCCAGGTAGGGACTGGGGAGGGTGCGTGTAGCTGGGGGAGGTACGTGTGCAACTGGGGGAGGTCTTACCTTATGCGGCCTTCCTTGTGTTGGCAACGCGTTGACATTGCAACAATCACGTTACGCCGTGACGCGGCAGGAGGAGGGGCCGCGCTGCCACCTTCGGACCAGCCAAAGGTAAGGCCGGTATCGTCCATCTGTAACCCTGCCTTTCCCCATTATCTCTTAGCATACAATGCTTCCACTGCAGCAAATGATTCTGGGTAATTAATTTAATTAGAACCCCAGACACCAGTGAAAGTGGCCACCATTAAGAAAACACAATGAAAGCCAATTGAAGGGAGGTTATTTTGTGACACGCAGTGCATGATAAAATTAGGACAGAGGGTACGCCAGCCAGGGAAGCAACACACACGCGTCTGGTATAAACACATCCTGTTCTGCATAAAGATGATGTTATTTGCTGAGAGCAAGCATGGGGTATATTTATTCTTTAATGGCCAGCAATTTATGTTTAAGCACAGTAATGCTTTTAAATTGCCTTTTTACTTTCCTGAGAAAGCAATGTTGTGAAAACCAACATGAAGACAAATCTCCGCTCTGATCAGCTGAAATGTTTATAGGGTCAATTATAACCCCGGTAATATTTCAGTGCTACGCGCTGCACAATACACCCTTTTGTGGATTCCTTCGGCATGGAAGGAAATGGTGGTACTAAGATATACTATTCATGCAGAAACAGACATTCACCGCATATAAGAACTGTATGGCCCTTCAGATCTGCTCACAGTAAAACTATAACAACGATATTCAGCTTTATCTATTTCTTTACAGTTATATGGTCACAGGCATTTATTACTCCTTTTGCTGTTTGTTTGCCGTCTACCACCTCTGCTGGTTGGCTGCTCCATGTATTCAATTCTCTTTTATGACAGGCCTCCTGCGCATGCTCACATTTCAGTCCTGTGCACGCTAACATTTGTTGTATGTGACAGAAACACACAACTTTCACTGACACACACATTCACGTTTAGTACTATTTTAAAAAAAAATGGAGTATGGAAAGACAGGACACCAGAAATAAAAATGTGGATTTTCAATCCTCTCTTTCCAGCCACTACTGAAATTAGGGGGCCGCCCCTACAGAGGGAAACGGAGACAAGCCAACAGAGAACCGATTACCACGATACACAAACATTCCATCAAGATATAGCTTATTGCAAAATGTACAATGCAAAATATTACCGAATACAAAATAAAAAATATACTGAAATACATATTGTACGTTTGCCTTTGTGCTCAATACATCGGGGTTTTTTTAAAAACTTTTTTACAAACTTACGGGAATAGATTTGGTAACCCCTTTTCGATACCTGTAGGGCCTGCAACGGACTGCAGAGGGTTAAACGGTAACTTCCCACCCTAAAAGTCATTATTATTATAACTGACAAAAATAAAAAAATGATATCAGTTAGGCCCTGATTCTACCAAGTGCTGCAGGGCGGCAGCGCTATTCTGTGACGTCACCCTGCGCTGCCGCTGTGCGGCATCTTGATTATACCGGGGAGACAGGGCAGAGGAGGCTTGGCGGAGAAGCGGCCGTGAGTGGTTCGCCCTCATTGGCTGAACCGCTCACGTGACGCGGCCATCGCAAGAAACAAACCAATGTCTCATCGCCGTCGCCAGAGAAGTAATACCGGACACATACACGCCCAGAGAGGTAATACCTGACACATACACGCCCAGAGAGGTAGTACCGGACACATACACGCCCAGAGAAGTAATACCGGACACATACACGCCCAGAGAGGTAATACCGGACACATACACGCCCAGAGAAGTAATACCGGACACATACATGTCCAGAGAGGTAATACCGGACACATACACGCCCAGAGAGGTAATACCGGACACATACACGCCCAGAGAGGTAATACCGGACACATACACGCCCAGAGAGGTAATACCGGACACATACACGTCCAGAGAGGTAATACCGGACACATACATGTCCAGAGAGATCATACCGGACACATACATGTCCAGAGAGGTAATACCAGACACATACACGCCCAGAGAGGTAATACCGGACACATACATGTCCAGAGAGGTAATACCGGACACATACACGCCCAGAGAGGTAATACCTGACACATACACGCCCAGAGAGGTAATACCAGACACATACACGCCCAGAGAGGTAATACCGGACACATACACGCCCAGAGAAGTAATACCGGACACATACACGCCCAGAGAGGTAATACCGGACACATACATGTCCAGAGAGGTAATACCGGACACATACACGCCCAGAGAGGTAATACCGGACACATACACGCCCAGAGAGGTAATACCGGACACATACACGCCCAGAGAGGTAATACCGGACACATACACGTCCAGAGAGGTAATACCGGACACATACATGTCCAGAGAGATCATACCGGACACATACATGTCCAGAGAGGTAATACCAGACACATACACGCCCAGAGAGGTAATACCGGACACATACATGTCCAGAGAGGTAATACCGGACACATACACGCCCAGAGAGGTAATACCTGACACATACACGCCCAGAGAGGTAATACCAGACACATACACGCCCAGAGAGGTAATACCGGACACATACACGCCCAGAGAAGTAATACCGGACACATACACGCCCAGAGAGGTAATACCGGACACATACACGCCCAGAGAAGTAATACTCAACACATACACGCCCAGAGAAGTAATACCGGGCACATACACGCCAAGAGAAGTAATACTCAACACATACACGCCCAGGGAGGTAGTACCAGACACATACATGTCCAGAGAGGTAATACCGGACACATACACGCCCAGAGAAGTAATACTCAACACATACACACCCAGAGAAGTAATACCGGGCACATACACGCCCAGAGAAGTAATACTCAACACATACACGCCCAGGGAGGTAGTACCAGACACATACATGTCCAGAGAGGTCATACCGGACTCATACATGTGCAGTATTACCTCTAGTCTTTTACTGGACAGTATCCAAATAGACACCTGGCAACCCTATCTCTCCCCTACAAAAAAACAACAATTAGATCAGGGGTGGGCAACTCGAGCCCTGGTATTAGCGATATCCCTGATTTAGCACAGGTGGCACAGGCGTTACATAGTTACATAGGGTTAAAGGTCAGGTCAGGGTTTCATTTTCTTAAGGCCTACATCTGCAAACCGAAACGGGACCATTATTTTCCTCCGCAGATCCGCAGCAAATCCTTCGTCTGTGTGAATAAAAATGGGTGGCGCGTTCAACGGTTAAAAGGAAAAGTCAAATGAAAAAAAACAAACAAACACAAAAAGCAAACGGTTAGTCTGCTCGGTGTGTTTACTCGGGAACCACTGAGAATGGTGAATTATCAGTAATAATATTTACACAGCTCACCGCAGATCCCGTGACAGGGTTTGAAAGCCGGCCCGGGCTTTTGAGAAGTCACATGTAACCACAGAAGTAGAATTTGGCCAGTCACCAGATCTCTCCTCCTGCCTGTTACCAGATCCCTCCCCATCACTGTCACCAGATCCCTCCCCCTCACTTTCACCAGATCCCTCTCCCTCACTTTCACCAGATCCCTCCTCCTCACCCTGTTGGAACTACCCAAGTCTACTCAGAAAGTTAAAGGAAAAAAAGTCAATTTAACCTGTCTACGGCTCAGGAAGCCAACAACTGTGTATTATTTATTTATAATAATGTGTTACCAGGAAGTACAGGCATACCCCGGTTTAAGGACACTCACTTTAAGTACACTCGCGAGTAAGTACATATCGCCCAATAGGCAAACTGCAGCTCGCACATGCGCCTGTCAGCACGTCCTGAACAGCAATACCGGCTCCCTACCTGTACCGAAGCTGTGCGCAAGCGGGGAGACTATAGAGCCTGTTACAAATGCGTTATTTACATCAGTTATGCCTGTATATGACGATTGCCGTACAGTACATGCATAGATAAGTGGGAAAAATGTAGTGCTTCACTTTAAGTACATTTTCGCTTTACATACATGCTCCGGTCCCATTGCGTACGTTAATGCGGGGTATGCTTGTAATACAGTGAGCGTTACCTCTCGTTTTCAAGTATGTCCTGGGCACGGAGTTATAACAGTACTACATTAAATGTACAGAGATTATAGTAAATTTAGGCCCAAGTCACAGCGGCAATTCTCTTTCTCTATATATACAGTATATATAAAGGTGTCTCTCTGTCTGTCTGTCTCTCCCTCTCTCTCTTTCTATCTATCTATATCCCTCTGTCTCTCTATATTTTTATTTTCTTATCATCTTTGTCTTCCCTCGAGTTCAGCAATTATTGGGGCAGTGATTCCCAGCAGGGGGTTTGAGAACCCCGAGGGGTTCGTGAGGTGTCTCTGAGGGTTTGCCAAAATAAATCTGTAGTGGCGAATCCCAGGGCGTGTAGCGGTTCCTGAGCCCGTGTGGGGTCTGCGCACAGAGTAAGGCCTCAAACTGCAACAGTGGGCGGTACTGTACAGCTGTAAGTCGCTGCCCACAATGCTTTGCATGCACAGCAGTACGGCCAAGGCCCGTTTTAGAATTTTGCCGCCATAGGCACTTACCTTTTGGCCGCCCTGGCCTACTCTTCTTGCAGCGTCCCGACTCGTTTCCATGACAACGGGACGCTGCAGGAGGATATCAGAAACCTTTACAGAAGCCCCACACTCTCCCCCAGCAATCACTTTAATTGTTGTGGGGAAGAGACTGGGTCCCCACTGAAATTTGCCGTCCCAGGCCTAGCAGGGCCTGTGCCTAAATACGGGCCTGAGCAAGGCATTGTGGGGAGTGACTTTGGAAGCTCCCGCGGTTATTGCCAGCTATACCCCCCATGCTGTCTGCACACCCTGGGGGGCAGATTGTGGTTTTATCTTATCGCTAACAGCGGAGGGGCCCAGTCAGGGGCCGGAGCGGAGGGGCCCAGTCAGGGGCCGGAGCGGAGGGGCCCAGTCAGGGGCCGGAGCGGAGGGGCCCAGTGAGGGGCGCATAGAGCGGCCGCAGCGGAGGGGCCCAGTCAAGGAGCGGCGCATTGAGCGGCCGGGGCTAGCGGTGGATTTGTCCCGTGACACGCAGGACCTGTGCGGTTACATTGTAACCGGCGTCCTACTGGCTGGCATGAGATTTAGGAATTATGGCGTACCGGCAGCACCGAGGTAAGTATCTCAGGAAGCAGCAGGGGTTCCCTGGAGCTGAAATTAATGGGGTTCACCTCCGGCGATCCCCTGCTTCATACCTATTTTTTTTTTAAAAACCGCTCTTTCATTTTCAACTGTGCCTATTTTAGCCTCCAGTCCTCAAGCGCCACCAACAGATCAGGTTTTCAGGATATCCCTGCTTCAGCACAGGTGGTCACTGTGCTGACGCAGGGATACCCCGAATATCTGGCATGTCGGTGGCGCTTGAGTACAGGAGTTGGCCACCCCTGAGTTAGAGTGACGTTATTATGACAGAGGAGAAGGGGTGGTCACATGGTAACATCATTACATTTGGAGTGGGTGAGCCCAATTCAATTCCAAATGTCAGCTCCTTGGGCAATTCACGGGCAGCTCTGTGGGGCAGGACCACAGGTCGGAATAAATCGATGTCCAGTATTGCAACATCATGTACGAATATATTCTGACTAGTTCCAATCTCTGGATGCCTGGCAACAATACTAGGTTAAAAAAAATAATAATAATTCTAAAATGATAAAATATCTAACAGTTCAGGGAAAAGATGCATCTTGTGCATACTTTTACAGTGAAGACGGGGAAGTAAAGAGACATTTTCAGGGAGTATTTCTGAGCGCCAAACCGGCTCAATGTAAAAAGAAAAGAAGTTCATATATATTTTGTCATTTGCATAGTGAACGGAATAACGACAAATAACATTGTACTATATCCTCCTTCCCACAAGAAAACCCATTAAACCATAAAAATCATAGAACAGCCCGGTAACTAAAATGAAATAATATAAAAGTAAAAAAACAATAAGGTTAATAGAAAATAAATAACAAAATCATGGCCTCCAGTTGAGTAAGCTGTTATGCATGAGAAAAAAACAGCCTTAAATAATATATAAATGTATATATAAAATATATATATATATATAAAAAAAAAATATATATATATAGCATGATAAAAATAATAATAAATAATATATACAGTATATATATTATCAGATAGCATGATAACAATATATATATATACAGCATTATAATAATAAATAATAGTAATACATATAGTGTATAGGGATAATTGATAGCATGATATTGTATTAATAGTAGGGGCAGTGTCTCTTTAAGAAGGCGCAGGGAGAATGTGAGAGCGAGGTGCTCGGTGCGGGGCTGGATCTCTGCCACCAATCCCCAGCAGCAGCAGAGAAAGCAGCCGCCGCCGCCTGAGCGCTAATCACTCGCTGCTCTGCACAGCCTGCCCGAGCACGGCACCGGCCGCAGCCAGGGGTGCAGAGACCGGCCGCAGCGGAGGGGCAGGAGGGGCGCATAGAGCGGCCCAGTCAAGGGCCGGAGCGGAGGGGGCGCATTGAGCGGCCGCAGCGGAGGGGCCCAGTGAGGGGGCGCATTGAGCGGCCGCAGCGGAGGGGCCCAGTGAGGGGGCGCATTGAGCGGCCGCAGCGGAGGGGCCCAGTGAGGGGGCGCATTGAGCGGCCGCAGCGGAGGGGCCCAGTGAGGGGGCGCATTGAGCGGCCGCAGCGGAGGGGCCCAGTGAGGGGGCGCATTGAGCGGCCGGGGGGTGGCGGTGGATTTGTCCCGTGACACGCAGGACCTGTGCGGTTACATTGTATCCGCGGCTCGCAGGATTCCAGCCCCGGAGGCTGCGGGGGACCGAGGGGGGCGAGTTGTTATGGAGGCAGAGGTAAGGCAATCGCTTACCTGAAGTGTAAGTGTATATAGATATCAGTGTGTGTATATATTCTCTCTCTCTCTCTCTCTCTCTCTATATATATATATATATATATATATATATATATATATATATATATATATATATATATATAGTGTTTATTTATTGTGTGTGTATGTATATATTTATTGTGTGTGTGTATATATATATATATATATATATATATATATATATATATATGTTTATTTATTGTGTATGTATATATTTATTGTGTGTGGATATATATATATATAGTGTTTATTTATTGTGTGTGTATATATATATATATATATATATATATATATATATATATATATATATATATATTTGTGTATATATATATTGCATATTTGTATATGTATGTGTATTTTACACACCGATCTAGGTACTGTTTTGCATTCGTTTAACCATTCCCGAGCTCTTCCCCCACCTCACCCCCCTGTGGTACTGCAGTGGGTAAAACTGTAGCTGAAGTTGAGCTTGTTGCCCCTCCTAAAATGTGGGGGTCGAGCTGCAGCGTTTAGTCTTAATATTGCAGTGTTATTTATTCTCCTTGTTCTCTGCCCGCAGATATTAAATGTGGGCAATGTGCTGACCCTCTGTGCGCCCCCCCTTCCCGAGAGGGGGGTACATGGATATCTGACCAGGGGAAATAAAAAGACCCATTTATAGAGAAGGGGGTCTGTGTGTGAAGGGGGAGGGGAGGAAAGAGCAGTGACTTGTCATGACTTCCCCCCCCCCCCTCCTCATTCCTTCCTCCCCCCCCTCCTCATTCCTTCCTCCCCCCCCCCCCCTCCTCATTCCTTCCTCCCAGTTCGAATTCCCATTTTACTACACTTCAGGCTGCGGGGGTGGCTTTGGGATCTGGCTGCGGGGGTGGCTTTGGGATCTGGCTGCGGGGGTGGCTTTGGGATCTGGCTGTGGGGATGGCTTTGGGATCTGGCTGGATCTTAAAGGATCTGTTTTTCTTCCCTCTGCAGTCAGGGTTTGCCGGGAAAGTCTTGGCACTGGCATATATTTGGAAATGATCCACGGAGGCCTAGCGGCAGCAGCAATGTTGTTTTGTCTACGCGGAAGACGGGGTGTGCAAAGCCTTCGCCCAAGGTTGCAACATTTTTGTTTTGAGCCGCTAATAAATTGCGTCCGGATCAAAGTGCGCACGCGGTTTGCGAAGTCTTCGTGATATGGGGAGGGGTAGCGTGGCTTTTCCTAGGTATCTCTCGTGTTCACGGGTATTGCTCCACATGTTGTACAGAAGTTCTTGGCTACGCTAGCTACCCTGGAAACGGCGCAACCGTGGCGGAAATGTGCGTTCTTTTGCTGGAATTTTCGACCGCGTTTGGTGAAACGGTGTTGCCAGAAAGTGGCGTAGGGGAGGGGGCGATGACGAGAATGGGGGGGGGGGGGGGGGGCTGCGATTTGGAAAGTCTATAATGTGATAGAGATATTCGGGACAATGTGCATTAGGAAAAAGTCACAATGCGGGTGGGGGTGGGGGTGGGGGTGGGGGGGGACGAGGTCACACACAAACAACATTGCAGCTCGTGACATGGGGAGCAGTTTGGAAACCCCTCAAATGATGGCTATGATTTTAGCTTTGCGTTGGAGATTACACCCAGCAGTTTGTAAGAACGCAGCGGGGGCTATTTATCAAAATCTATAAAACCGCCCCAGATTTAGTTAAAAATCTGTTGGAAAGCCGTGAGCTGGCTGATAAATATGATGCTGTATTATGCACTGCTTCAATGTCTGTTTTCTAAATGAGTATTTGATAAATTGCCGCCATTCTATCTTCTTGTTTGAGTGGATGCACCAGACTCACTTATTTTTATAGAGACGTAGAAAGCTCAAACAGCTACTAAACCAGGTTATAAGTAGGGTTTAGTATCTAGAACCCCCTCCCCTCCTCGACAGACCATTCCAGGACAATGCAATGAAACATGGGACAAGCCTGTGTCGGGCAAACCCAGCCATGACACCTAGAAATTGACAGTAAATAAGGATAATTTGATCCACTTAGTCTTGCAATATCCCCAAAAATAGCTCTACATTAGGGGAGGCCCAACTCCAGTCCTCAAGGGCCACCAACAGGTCAGGTTTTACGGCTTCAGCACAGGCGGTGCAGTTGTTGACTGAGCCACCTGTGCTGAAGCAGGGATATCCCGAAAAAACCGGACCTGTTGGTGGCCGTTGAGGCCTGGAGTTGGCCCGGCCCTGCCCTACATGCTACAGTTTGGATCTGTGCTTCGGAGCTGGCCTTACACCAGTAAAACAGAATTGCAGCTGTTTTTAATACAGGAAAAACCTCCCATAGCGGTTAAGTGTGTTTTTATTAAAGAAAATAAATCCCGTTTTTATGTTTTGCAACCAGAAGACTTTGGGCCGTGCTGCAGAACCTCACCGCCTGCATGATTTCTGGCCCATGTTTTGCACTTTTGGATTTGACGTGCCTGCCGAAGCAGTTTCTTGTTCCGTGTTTTGCCCCTCTGCTGGGACACATGCTTTCTTAATTAAAAAGGTTAGTTTTTTTGACTAGCCGAGAGACGCACTGTACCGGTTTCCCGATTTTTTAATGGCGTATAAAAGCTTGCCTTGCTCGGAATTCATCCAAAGCCACGAGCTGCATTTATAACCATTCCACCAACAGGCAGAAGAACAATATTTTTGAAGGATGTGCTGGGGCTTTAATGTTTCAAATCGATGAGCCCAGAACAGTAACGTGAGTGTACAGAACATAGGTGCAGCCACCTATGGAGTGGAACCGTAGCAACGTTTTTCTGGTTCAACATAAGGAGATGAACCTAGTTCAATTCCCGATGTCTGCTCCTTGGGCAAGTCACTTTATCTCCCTGTGCCTCAGGCAAATCATAGATTGTAAGCTCTGCGGCGCAGGGACTGTCTGTAACAATCCAATGTGCTGCGTCCCGCGCGCTATGCTGTAATTGTGACGCACTCTGTGTCCCATTGGGCGAAAAGCACTATATGGAATAAAGTTTTATTATTATTACCTCTCAAGTGGAGGAAACAGCAGTGTTATTACCCAATTAGAAGTAGACAAAGCAAGTAATTTGCCCAAGGTGCAAATTGAACTCGTTAAACCCGACTTCACAGCTCCACCCCCTGCTGTAGATGGGTCGGGAGGGTGGGGGGGGGGTGACGGATTGGGGGGGGGGGCATGTTGCCCCCCTGATAAAGCGTGGTGGTATCCAAACTCCTGAAGAGTGTATTGTCTTAATGTTTACATTGTAACTATTGTCTGGAGGACTAATCGGTTAGACTGGCTTGCAGTATAGCAATGTGCCCCAGCATTGCTGGGGATAATGATTACTCCAGCTCCCTCTGGAATTTAGGTTTGGTTGTGTCTCGTTTTGACATCTGATACTTGGCCCACTGCGGATCAATCTTCTTACACTGGCATGTGGGCCTTTTTGGTATTATACGGCTCCTCCTTCTCTCTACATAAAGAAAGCGGTTTCCATAGAATGGGTCGAGGAGTGAGTGGGGTCCCCTCTGCATTATTTACCCACTTTATTTATTTAAGTAAAGACATCAGCCCGGCAACCAAATGCAGATTGGCCAGTTTCCCAATAGCCACATACTGTATGGCTGCGAAACCTGGACTCTGAGAGAGGCAGACAGGCGAAAGATCGGTGCATTGGAACTGTGGTGCTGGAGACGTCTGCTGCGCATTCTGTGGACAGCCAGAATAACGGACCAAGCAGTTCTGGAACGGACCAAACCCATAATCTCACTGGCGGCCACAATAACAAAGCAAAAGCTCTCCTACTTTGGTCACACCATGCGAAGCGAGTCGCCTGAGAAGGACGTCATGCTTGGAGTGATCGGTGGCAAGAGAGGAAGAGGCCGCCCAAGAACTCGCTGGCTAGATACCATCAAGAAAGATACTGGACTGAACATGGCAGAATTGAAAGAAGCCGTGAGATCGGAAGACATGGAGGACACTGATCCGAAGAGTGGCCGAGAGTCGTACTGAACGGATAAGGAAGGAAGGCATTAAAAATGCCCCCCCCCCCCTTCCTGCTTTTCTTGCACCATCAATATTGCACAGAGCTCCCAAAAACCGTGTTGGAAATCCATGTTCAAAGGGGATTCCTGTTACATCAACTTTTTAATGTCCATTGAACGATTGCACAGGGAGGCGTCATTTTGTAGCCACTGGGGCAACTGAAGATTGATTTATAAGGGAGTAGTACATTGAGAGTTACCTCTCGTTTTCACGTATGTCCTGGGCATAGAAGATTTGACCTAAGGGATATTCTCAATTATTATTATTATACTCCGTTACGAATACTTGGTGATTGGCAGCATCGCACTGCAGCATTAATAACTGCGTATGGCAGTGCCAGTCCTGATTGCAGAATCGCCAGGTCTCTCCCAATTTAAAAGCAAACGTGCTCATTAAGCCTCTACATCAGGGGTGGGCCTACTCCCAGTCCGCAAGGGCCACCAACAGGTCGGGTTTTTAGTATATCCCTGCTTCAGCACAGGTGGCGCTGTTTAGAATGATTGCCCCCTGTGCTGAAGCAGGGATAGCCTGAAAACCTGACCTGTTGGTGGCCCTTGAGGACTGGAGTAGGTCACCCCATGCTCTACATCAGCGGTGCGCAAACTGTGGGGCGCGACCCCCAGGGGGGGCGCGACCCTGCCGACGGGGGGCGCGGGGTTTACAGAGGCCCCGCGCGCTTCCCGAAGGCACTTAAATTAAGTGCCGGGGGAGCTGCAGGGCCTCTGTAAACCTTACTTACCGTGGCTCCGGCGGCTTCCTCCCTGCGGCGCCATGGCAACGCGGCGTCAAAATGACGCTGCGAGGTCATGTGACGTCACGTTGCTATGGCAACGTGACGTCATTACGCCGGAGCGCGGGTAAATTGGGGTTGGGGGGGGCGCGGGAGCGAGGGGACAGCCGTCAGGGGGGCGCAGGGAAAAAAGTTTGCGCCCCCCTGCTCTACATTATCGCAGGCCTCAATTTGGCATAGCGAGTGGTTAAGGAACGCACAGGTAACGATGGCTCAGCTGCATGGTTAATGGTGACCTTACCATATTTCGGGGAAGGGAGGGAGAGGCTCTTGAGATCATTATCACACTGAAGTGTGTATACTTGGCCTTCATGTCTGCCTTTGGTATCCAGGGTCAGAATGTAACGTGTGTGTGTGTGTGTGTGTGTGTGTGTGTGTGTGTGTGTGTGTGTGTGTTTTTTTACTTTTTGCTTAACCGTTTCTTAATACAGCACCAAGTTCTAAATAATGTACTAAAGCTTTTGAGTTGCTGCTGCTTTCATGTAGGGTCTTAATGATGCAGCAAGTGTTGCATATTTATGCTTTTCTTGTGCCAAAATAAAAAAATCTAAAATTATTATTTTGTGAGACATTTTAAATGTTGGTGTGTAGAAGGAGCGATCTCTCCTAGGACCCCACACTAGTAATGCAAGTGACTTATTACTTTTTTAATATTTGAAAGTCCTTTTTTAAGCTGGTTTGTAAAGACGCTGAGCTGGGAGTTAGGAGGGGTGCGATTTCCTCTGGCTGCTTCCTACTGTGTGATGTCATTGTATGTATGATGTCACTGTGCGATGAGCAAGTGTTTAAACAGCCAGAGTCCCCCTTCCCCCTACCTCTCCTTATCGTTTATGGGGTCTCTGGGTGGGCAGTAAGGGAAGAGAAAGCACTTGGTTGACAAACATTTTCCTCATTTGGAAGCCCTATGAAACTCCATTTGTAATTAGGAAAAAATGACAATTACAATGTGAAATTCTTTACAAAAAATATTTGTAAAATGTTTTTTTTTTTTTTTTTTTTTTTTTTTGGGTGTGGCTGGCTACATGGGATTGCACTTTTTTTTTAATGCCGGATGCTTTCATTTTAATGGCATCTCCTACATATGTGCTTTGCTAGGACTGGTGCTTTTATTGATCATATCAGTTTATCCAAGGAATGTGCCGTAGTATCTGAAATTCCAATTTGCCTTAGGAATACTGCACGACCCCTTTTAAAACGCTATTTCCAGCTTTTATAAAGAAGCGTCAATAAAAAAAATTCAGGAGTCTTCTGCGTTAAAATAAAAGTTAAAAAAGTTGTAAATGAATCATTATCCAGACTGGTACTATGCGCACGTTAAAGATGGCGGCGGGAGATCCGAACAGAGGTGAGGATCAGTAATGCACGCTCATTGTAAATACGCATATAATATACATACACACGCAGCGCACATACTCGTACACAAATATATACAGATACTACACGTACACACTCTCAGAGCCCACATACTTGTACACAAAAATACTCACACACACAAGATACGAGACCCCACATACACACAGAATATATACAAGGACACACACACAGCGCACATACTCGTACACACTCAGAGCCCACATACTTGCACACAAAAATACACACACACACACACACACACACTATATACATGGACACACACACAGAATATATACAAGGACACACACACACAGCGCACATACTCGTACACACTCAGAGCTCACATACTTGCACACAAAAATACACACACACACTATATACATGGACACACACAGAATATATACAAGGACACACACACACACACACTATATACAAGGATACACACACACTATATACAAGGACACACACACACAATATATACAAGGACACACGCACACAGAATATATACAAGGACACACACACACACACACACACACTATGTACAAGGACACACACACACAGAATATATACAAGGACACACACACACACAAGGCCACATGCGCGTGCTGAGGCTCTGGCGTGGATGTTTATTCTGCCTCAGCCTATATAGAACCTTTTGGCCTAGTTACTGCCGATCTTCCCCTTGCATCTTATTTCACGCTGCTTACGCAATGCAAATTTCATGCTGTTTAACCCGCTGCAGGGTTTCACTTTCCTCTCCTGTGACTGCGTTACCGCATCTGACAGGGTGGCTCACTGCAGAGAATATGAGGACATGCACAATGGCGTGTGGCAACACGTTTAAGGATGAGGGCCCAGTACTCACGTCTTATTATAGCAGCACAAAGCTTTAAGTACAGAGCCCTTAAAGCTGCAGTGTCTGTATTTTTATTTAAAAAATAATTATATAATATTATATATATATTTATTATTATTATTATTATTATTATTATAATATATATTTTTTTTAACTGGGGGCCCCTGACCCCTAGGGATGCGCTGCTTCCCAAGATCTGAGTGTTGTGTCGGTGCATTGAAATTAAATCTAGCCTCTTGGAAGGCTGCTGCAAATAGTGCGAAGACTTTGTACAGTTTAGTAAATCTGGACCCTGGTCCCAAATAGTTGGCCATTTTTTCAGAGATATGTTTGCGTCTTTCATATAAAGTTTTATTTTTTTTTTTTTTTCGGGGGGGGTGGGCTTTTAACACCTTCGCTGCCGGACGGGTCTGCCACGTGTTGTCCGTGAAGGGGGTTAACAGTTGTGGCTTTTGACGCTTCTGCTTGAAGTAATGATGTATTGCACTGATGCAATGGGGTTAAAATGCTGATCCTAAAGGGGTCTTCACTTCTTCCAGCGCGCTGATCCGAAACAGGTCTTCACTTCCAGCGCGTTGATCCGCATGTGATCCGAAACAGGTCTTCACTTCTTCCAGCGCGTCCTTGTTTACACTGCGTCTTCCAGCGGGACAAATACATCGATATTCCCAGCGGCTGCAGGGGACTTTGTCGGACCTTCTTGCTCACTAAAACAGATTTTTATTTTGCACTTTTTCATTTTTTAATTTATTTTTTATTTAAAGGGACCGTCTGATGTAGCCGGGTCAGCAATGTAAGTGACTTGCACCCATGTGCTAAGCTTTTGCACGAATGCGCTCCCATTATAACTGTGCTAAACCGTTGTACCCTTCTGTGAATGTGGGCCTTTGTGTACTAATTTGTATCCGAAAAAGATTTAATAACCCTTAAAGGTGTGTGTGTGTGTGTGTGTGTGTGTGTGTGTGAATTCAGCCATGTTTCCCATTATTTAAGAATACTCCCACTTGTTACATTTAGGGGGTAACTGTATCTAGTCCAAAATGGCCATTGGCGTCTTTTTGACCACGACTGGGATTTTGCGCGGAGAACGGCCATTTAGGGCATTGTGCAATAAGCCCTCTTAAACCTGCCACGGTCCTGTCCACGGACAGGCGGCACCCACTGCCGCCCAGAGCTAGGTTTCCGCCTGGCCGTGCTGCCCGTGTGCGCCGCGCCACGGTTTCATGCTACAGCTAGCGCGGCCCGTGCCGCGTTCTCTCCGCGCTCCCCGTATGAGAATCTTCTCTCCCAGCAGCCACTTTGTTTTTTTGTTTTTTTTAAAGGAAAATAAATTAAAAACAAACAAACCTTGTCTACCCCCTTCCTTGGTTTCCCCACTTGTTGTGCTTGGGTTGATGCTCCGTTTAATCATTAGCACCCGAAACAATAGCAGACAGAATTCGCACCTCGCTGCCGCCCCAGTGATGAAGCTGGCCAATGGGACCAGGTGGGGACTGCATCTTATGCCCTTTAAACACCCAGCCGGTTATCTGGTGTCACCAAGCATGTGATTCTGTGCACTAGTTCAGGGTTGCTCAACTCCCCACCGCCCCACCAACAGGTCCGGTTTCCAGGATATTCCAGCTTCAGCACAAGGGGCTCAGAGGCTGAGTCGAAGATTGAGTCACTTGTGCTGAAGCAGGGACTGAGCCACCCATGCTGAAGCAGGGATATCCTGAAAACCTGGGAGGGGGGGGGGGGGGGGGAGAAATAAGATAACATTTGATATGTCGCTGTAAACCAGTTCTGCAAAGCCATCAACAGGTCAGGTTTTCAGGATATTTCTGCTTCAGCACAGGTGGTGCAGCCTTTGACTGAGCCACCTGATAGAGCTATCCTGAACCTGACCTGTTGGTAGGGTTTCCAGTAATGAACCGGACTGTCCTGTATTTAGACACCTTGTGCAGTAAAAAATTAGAGTTTATACTGGACAAGTATGTGTCCAGTATTACCTCTCTGGACATAGTGACCTGACTGTCTTGGGGGGTCGCTGGATTTCCCAGAGTGAGGAGAGAGCAGGGCTGTCGCTAGGGGGCTGGGCAGCTTCCTCCATCCTGACTGGCTGCATTATCCAGCAGCAGCCAATCTGGAGGAGGTGTCAGGAGTCTGGAGGTGGGGCCAAGTAGAGGAGGAAACAGCATGGAGCGGAGAGAGGTGTGTGTGCCTCGAGCGTGTCATACCTTTCTCCATTGTGTCCAGTATTTTTGGTGAAGCCACCGGGCAACCCTACCTGGTTTTGGCCCTCGAGTTGCCCACCCCTGCTATCACCCTATAGATATGTATGGGGGGGGCGGGCGGGCGGGGGATTATACTGTGGTAGGAATATATGGTTCTTATTCAGGTCCTACCAATTGGTTGACCTGCTGTAGAGCGGTACAGGGATTTCTAGATGTTTCCCAGAATCCCTTGCTGCCGTGGCAGCACTGTATGCTGGGAGATACTAGTGAAAAGCAGGGTTGCATTCCTGACTTGCGACTTGTGCTGACGACACGGTATTTTCATTTGCCAGATGTGAAGGCGAATCTGTTACCAACGCATAAAAAAAATGATTCAAGATCTCTCCGGCGATCAGTGTGTATTTGGGGGGTAAACAGGACCACAGCTTAAAAAAATGTATTTACAAACAAACTCCGTTTCGCCCACTTTACAACAAAAGGGGATCTCATTTAAGAAAAGCTTTCGTAACGTGCTGTTTTCGGAGCCTAAATATTGTATACAGCTTTCTGAAAATCAGATCGAACCAGAGGACCACTACTTGTAAGTGTCCGGGAGAATAAAATGGCGCTCTCGTCTGAGCTCGGTGCAGTGAAAAGGTTACCGTGGTCCCCTCTGGCGCTAGGGATGAACAGAAACATGATTTTAATAATGTATACCTTGATCTCGTGTAGGTTTCAGTGGTGGGGGGAGGGGGGGGGGGGTTGCTGATGTAAAATAAGTGGATGTGTATGGTTGACTAGTGGTATTTTGTCTGGTTATAACCATCGCCCTGATCATGTGTGAAGCTACTGGGGCAATATACACAGTGTATAAGTTAGATTGTAAGCTCTTCGGGGCAGGGACTCCTATTGTTACTTCTGTGTCTGCAGCGCTTATTCCCACCATGTTTTATATTAATATGTCACGGGTATTACTGCTGCGCAGCACTGTGTACCTGGAGGACACTATTAACATACATAGCATACATATTTCTCAGTTGGCGTAGGCTAAAACAGGGGTGCGCAAACTGGGGTGCGTGAGATTTTCTGGGGGGGGGAGGGGTGTGGTTTGCGGCGGTTACAGAGACCCACCGCGCTTCCTCAAAGGCATTTAAATGCCGGGGCGTTAGTAACTTTTCTTTAACAGCGACGCGTCGGCATGGCAACATTACGTCACATGACCCACTGCGTCATTTGATGCCGGAGCATGGATGGGGGGGGGTTGCAGGGAGGAAAGCTTGCCCACCCCTGGGCTAGAACATTCTTTGATCAGATGTTTGGCATTAAGAAAAAGATCAGCAGGGGTGTCAGGTCGGCTCCCCGAAAAGGGGGGGGGGGGGGGAGGAGGAGGGAAAGAGTGTGTGTTTGAGGACGTTTTGAATGGCAAATGTTGGCGCTGTCATTTCTCATCTCCCATCTGGGGATCACCGAAGCGGAACTGGACACTGACCCAAGAGGAGGCTAGGACTTTGCTCTGGATAAGAGCGGAGAAGGAAACGGGACTTTATCTCCGTGCGTGACGTTCGCAAACATTCCGAGGAGTGATGATCATCTTGTTGTTGTTGTTGTATAGCAGCGCTTGACACGGGTGTAGCGTGTGCCTGTCCCGAATCAAACTTTGGTGCCAAGCCCGCATGGAACGGCACTGCGTCTTTTAGCACCCGCTGCGGCAAAAGGAGCCTGCAAATCTCTCTCTCTGGGTCATTTAGGGCCATGTTGGGTAAGCGGTGTTCTGCTATGACACCTTACGGAGCAATGGAAAATTATCTGTACATCCTTTTTATAGATCACTGCTAATAGAAATACAGAAATGGGGTGCTAAGACGGCGTACGCAGCCAGATACACTAAATGTGATAAAGATCTATAAATGAAAGCGCACTCCAATGCAAAAAGATATTTGTTGTAGATATCAAGTCAGTGTTGTGGTCTCGCGAGACCTTCATCAGGACCACAGAAGCAGACAATGACACACTTTGGACCGTACACTTAAATGGGCCCTATTGTGTGTCTCCTGCTTGTGGAATAAGCAGCATGTCACCGCTTAATAAATATTAGCCAGAACCAGCTGGTGTATACATTCATATTTCTCAATGGTTTGAAGAAGTTATTGGTGATCCTGCCTCGCTATCGCTCCCATGTCTGATGTGTTAAATCTGCAGTTCCCATCACCCCCACCCCTCCTCCCCTTTAATATGCGCATCAATACAATCCACACAATAAGTAATTAGCTAAGTTGCCGATCGCTCCGTTCTCATGTGATCGATCGGCGAAGATTCGGCTGGGGGGGGTTCACTAAATGGCCGTCAGTGCAGCAGAAGAGGACCAAAGTTCTGTGGGGAAGATCATGTGACCAGGCAGTTACTGCTAGAGAGAGGATAGGGCTGAAAAAGGGGTGAGCCTGAGCCTGTTGCAGAAGAGGGAGGGGATGTGACTTTGTAAATGGTTGCTATAGAAACAAAAAAGGCTTGTTACATTGAATGACATTTTTAATCTATTGTAGCATTTTTTTTTTAAACAACTCTATAAGTATTTTCTCATAGTACAGAACTGATTTATTTAAAAAAAAACAAAAAAAAACCATGCAGGATATTGCTTGGTCTGGAGCTTTCAAATGCTGTTTTGTACAAATGGAAATTCTAGCTGGAACAGCTTGGCCTGTATTCTGGCTAAGCTGCTGCTGGCTAGAAATGTTTTTTGTTTTGTACAGTACAGATAAAGGGGAAGGCTTTGCCTGTGCAAGCTCTTGTTGAGCACACTGGTATCAGACACAAAGGAAGCGCCCACAGGAAATCAGACCTTCCCGAGTCTCGCCTTCCCCTGTTTACAAGCCAACTGTAAATTAAAGGATTTAAAAATACTTCTAGGTGTCTCATTTGTGGGTGGATAAGGTCACAGGTGTAACTCTGTCACGGCCGCTGGAAAACGTTGGTCCCAGAAAGGATTGCCTTTTTATATAAAGAAACAAAAAAATATGCCAGCACCTCCCAAAACCTGCAGATTGTGCATCGTTTGGGCTGTGACGTTCTCGTGAGTCCTGTGTCACCAGATAAAAATTAAAGGTCACGGAGACGCGTCCTTTTTACGTCTAGCAGTATGTACCGAAAGATATTGAAAATGCTTGTAAAATGTAATGTAACCCTTTCTGTGCGGGACTTCCGGAATCGCGACCGCCCGCGCCGTCGTGGCGAGCCCCTCACGCGTTCAGCGCTCCAGTGGTACTGTAAAGGGTTAAGAAACATTTACGAAACATACCATATAAATGGGAGGTGCGGCTCAGTGCGTAAAAACACTGACTGACACTGAGAGGGGAGCCTGGTTCAATTCCCGGTGTCGGCTCCTTGTGACCTTTGGCAAGTCACTTTATCTCCCTGTGCCTCAGGCACCAAAAACATAGATTGTAAGCTCCGCAGGAACCTGTGCCTACAAAATGTCTCTGTAAAGCGCTACGTACAACTAGCAGCGCTATACAAGAACATGCTATTTATTATTATTATATTATTAATTGAAGGTCCAATATTGACAGATAATAATTCCTGTCCTTAACCCAACTGTCCAAGTTACTTTATTATTATTTTTTTAATGTCATTTTTATTTTCCCTTTTAATATGTGCATCAATACAATCCACACATATAAGTAATTAGCCGAGTTGCCGATCGATCCGTTCTCCTGTGAACATTCGGCTCGGGGGTTCACTAAATGTCTGTCAGTGCAGCAGAAGAGGACCAAATATGCAAAGTTCTGTGGGGAAGATAATGTGACCAGGCAGTCACTAGATACAATTGGTGCATTGCTAGAGAGAGGGCAGGGCTCAAAAAGGGGTGTGCCAGTCTGTTTCAGAAGAGGAAGGGGATGTGACTTTATAAATGGTTGCTATAGAAACACAAAATGCTGGTAACATTGTAATACATTAAAAATGTCATTCAGAGTTTTTTAAAACAAAAAAGTCTAGAGGTATTTTCTCATAGTACAGAACTGATTTTTTTTTTTTACGCACGTAGGATATTTCTTGGTCTGCAGGTTTTAAGATTAGTGTTTTTATAACATTGTGTGTCATTTTGAAATGTAAGGTGTGTCAGACTCTATCACTAGTATCCGCGTTCTTTTTGGAAACCTTCTGTCCAGTGTGTAGGTTTAGAGAGCAATACGCAGGTTTCCATCTTGCTTTTAATCGGCGTTTAAAGCGGACCATATTTAATTTGCATGCCTCCAACATATTCCATAGTGCAGTACTATGTGGGAGGGAGAGCAAGAACACTGTATGACAAAGCAAGTCCCTGAGCCCAGGAGCTTACAGTCTAAAACGGTGGAAAGTGGAGACACAATAGTGTGTGTTTGGGGGGAGTGGGCGGTGGCGGGGGACCTTGAAAATGTGCTTTTTATTTTTTAGGGATCTTCTACATGTGGGGGAGGGGTGGGGGGGTTGAGGAGTCTGACCGTGGTAGAGAACTCCAGAGTTGGGGGTGCTTGCACGGGTGCCGTTTTGGGGGCTGAGAAGAAGTAATGATGGAGGTGGAGAGGTGGAGCGATGTAGATCGAGAGGGGAGCAGAGACCGCATGGGGCAGACTACTTGGAAATTAGGCTCGAGATTTAGAGCGGGGCAGGATTTTTGCAGGTGAGCATGTGTCTTGAATTTGACTCTAGGGCAGGGGTGGGCAACTCCCAGTCCTCAAGGGCCACCAAACAGGTCAGGTTTTTGGGATATCCCTGCTTCAGCACAGGTGGCTCAGTCGAAGACTGATGTCACCTAAGCATCTAGCTGGGGGTATGGGGAGAATGATGGAGTCCTACTGCAAGCGAGACGTGCTACTGGTGTAGCGTTAGGAGGGAAGGTCCGTTTTGGCTATTTGAGCTGGTGATGGCAGAAAGACGGTGACGCAGGACTGAAGGGGAGAGTTAGGGTGGGGGTATCGTCGGCACAGAGGTAGCAAAAACCGAATTACTATTTGCCACGTGATGTGACATACATGTGCTTGGGCCGGCATTTAGTGTGTGTGTGTGTGTGTGTCCTGTTTATTAGTACATGTGTGTCCCAACAGCAAAAAATATTCAAGAGCCAAGCAGATTTTGATGAGGCCTGCAGTACTGCATGGAAGGCGCTGGTTGCACATGATTTAAAAGGCAGTTTCCCCAGCTCGTATTTTCATTTAATATATTGGGGGGTCCCTGGCGCTGACTAATGCTCTTCTCCGCCCTCCGCCCTCCCCCCCCCATGCTGGGGTTGGACTGCTTTAAGAGTAGGTTTCCCAAGGCTTTATCTCTTATATCTTGCTATGTACAAATGTGCAGAGGCCGTGTGCTGTGATTCATATAACCACATATAATGCTAACCTACTTGGGAGATTATCTCAGCGGGTCAGGTTGGCAGTGTTTCTGCTTTCGCAGGGACTCAGCCTGAGGTGTGACACAGTGTGAGCCTGGGAAGGGAACTCCCAAAACACACACTACCATCCAAAGACGGATACTTTGCACCTGGTGACTCGCCGCACAGACACGCTGAGACTTTTTTAGCCAGGGGTAATCCCCGGGCATATTTGCACTGCTAGTAAATGTATTTGGTCTCTGCATGTTTACTGCGTAGGAGGCTTCTAAATCTCACTCTTTCCAGCTAGTTCTTTAAATCGCCCATCATCTTGTATTTGAAAGAATCAGTATTCTTAGATGGGACGGAGCCAGACTGGTCTCCCTTATCGCACGCGCACATTTTATTTATAAAAACATTTTTATATAGCGCCCTTATCCGTGGCGCTGTACATTAGTTAGTAAAGCTTGGTTGGTGTCGGTGTATGGAGATAGTCTTGTCGGTGGCATGGTGATGGGTCCGACCAGTGGAGGCGATTGGATCAGTGACGTGGGTGAGTTTTGGAGAGACTTTAGGAAGGGGTGAGGGTAGGGGAGATCATGGGCGTTGGGGAGGGTGAGGGATGGGACCGGAGGTTAGCGGGGGCGGGGGGGGAAATCATGGAATGCAATGGAGAAGAGATGAGTTTTGAGTGGTCTCCTGAAGATAGGGAGGGGGCAGATTGGATGTGGTGGGGGAGCTTGTTCCAGTGGAGGGGGCGAGTAAGGCAAATGATCCGAGTCGAGAGGAGGCGCAGGGGGGGGGGGGGAGAGGAGAGGAGAGGTGAGGGTTGTGCCAGTTGGGGAGTGAAGAGGACTGGAAGGTGTGTAGTGAGAGAAGAGTGCTGAAAGCTACATTGTTGGTTGGGTAGCCAGTGGAGTTGGGAGAGAGGGGGAGATTGAGGAGTGTACGGGCTGCAGCGTTTTGGATTTGTTGGAGGGGTATAGGGGAGACCGAAGAGAAGGGAGTTGCAATAGTCGAGACTGTTGAAGATGAGGCTGTGGATGAAAAGTTTGGCCGAGGGGGGGAGAGAGAGAAATGAGTGGACACTTCTTTAATGTTGTATAGGTGGTAGCGATGGAGGTGATATGTTGGGTGGAAGAGGGAAGAGTCAAAGGTGACTCCAAGGTTGCAAGGGGAGGGGGAGGATGGGAGGAAGCAGGAAAGTCTGAGAAATTCAGTCTTAGCTGGGTTAATTTGCAGGAAATAGGAGGACATCCCAGTTGGAAATGGCAGAAAGGCAAGCAGAGATACAGGTAGAAAGTTCGGTAGTGAGATGGAGAAGTAGATTTGGATGTCGTCGGCAACAAAATTTGGACGTTGAATCCATGGGAGGAAATGAGGTCAAAGAAGGAAGCAGTGTAGAGGGAAAAGAGGGTCAAGGATTGAGCCTTGGGGCATGCCCACTTGGAGACTGGTGGGTGGAGAGGATAAATTGTTGAAGGTGACATCGGAGTGGTGGGAGAGAGAGGATGAGAGGGTGGGGTGTTGGTGAGGGTGGAGATGAGCGAGGTGATCGATGGGGTCAAAGGCTGAAGAGCGGTCGATGAGGATGGAGGAGAATTTGGAGTGGCGAGCTTGGGAGAGAAAGTTGTGGATGGTGAGGAGGGCAGTTCCAGTAGGGTGTGAGGGACGGAAACCAGACTGGACAATGGGAAGGAGGGTATGGGTGTGGATGCAGGTGGAGAGTTGGTTGTGAACGATGCGCTCGAGGAGTTTGGAGAGAAGACGAAAGTTTGAGGGGTAGGGCAGGGTCGCGGGGTGGTTTTTTGAGGAGAGGGTTGATGCCGTTTTTGAAGGAGTCTGGGTATTGTCCACACGCACAATACTATTTACTTTTATGGGGTGTGTATAT
>NC_134495.1:9038028-9070528 GCF_040206685.1 Ascaphus truei | reverse complement strand
TGTTCAGACTCGATAATTAGATTGTCAGTTCTTCGGCCAGGGCCACATGTTGCTATATACTTTCGGCTGTTCTTACCATTGCTGCGTACGCTGTTGGTGCTAAATAAATAAAATTCAACGTACATTAACTCCAGTCCTCAAGGGCCGCCAACATTTCAGGTGCAAATGCTACCCCTGCTTCAGCGCAGGTGGCTCAATCAATGAGTAGATTTCCTACAGAGAAATGGCAGCCATATTTTCCACCCACCCCAAAAAAAAGAGATTTAAATTTTTTTTTTTTTTATTTTTTACAAGAAAATGGAGCGTATCTACTAAACAGTGTTATTCGAATTGGAACCCCCCGGGACCAGAAGAACCCCACGTGGCCCATTCATGGGAGTGCGTCCGTACCCTGTCTTCCAGCTCCAGGAGCTTAGTAAACATTGCTTGCAGTGCTACATCATTAAAAAGAAAGGTCAGAATCACTGTAGTAAGTATCAGTACCTTAGTGCAGAGGGGGGGGGGGGGGGGGGGGTTCAAGTCCAGTCCTCAGGCACCCTCCCCTCACTCCCCCAACAGGTCAGGTTTTCAGAATATCCCTGCTTCAGCACAGGTGGTTCAGCATAGGTGGCTCAATCAGTCCCGACTTCAGCACCAGTTGGCTCAATTAGAAGCTCGGTCGAGCCTCTGAGCCACCTGTGCTGAAGCTGGGATATCCTGAAAACCTGACCTGTTGGGGGGGCGTGAGGACTGGAGTTGAGCCCCCCCCTGCCTTAGTGCATTTGTTCCTAAACGGGCAAAGCTTTGCCTGCTTATCTGAGCAAGTGATTCCAATCGCTTTTAAATGGGTTTGTTGGCGCTGTTCTGTGATCTGTGATCGGGCTTGCACGGTGAAAGCCTCGCGGTGTCCGCACATTACTGCGCAGTCAGCCTCGAAATCTCGTACACAGGGATTTCCGGCCCGTTCTTGCATGCTATCAAGGGTAACGTAGAGAGGCCTTTTTCCTCTCCCAAAATATGGTGAGGGTGGTATGCAATGCAACCTTCCTCTCCGTCGGCCATGTCGTTTTATCCCGGGCAGCAGGGATTTTATAAGTACAGACATTTATATATATATATATATATATATATATATATATATATATATATATATATATATATATATATATATATTTTTTTTTTTTTGTGGTTGAGGATAAAAAATATATCCAGATAAAGGGGTCAAATGTATTGAATCAAGTTAAATTACGTACTAACACCCAGGTGGGGGAAGGGATATTTTAACACAGACCATATTATATTACTTAATAGGACTCACTTTATTTTTTACGCCGTCGCGCCATTTTTGCTAGCGGCTCTCCTTAAGAAACCCACACGGCTTGTAGGGTATTTAATGCAGCGTTGCAAGCTGCCGGTTTTTATTATTTTTATTCCCCCCCCCCATCCTTTTAATACCCTATCTCAATACAATCCACACAATGATCAGTAATTAGCTCAGTTGCCGATCGATCCGTTCTCCTGTGATCGATCGGCGAAGATTCGGCTCGGGGGGGTTCACTAAATGGCCGTTGGTGCAGCAGAAGAGGACCAAAGATGCAAAGTTTTGTGGGGAAGATCATGTGACCAGGCAGTTGCTAGATACAATTGGTGCACTGCTAGAGAGAGGGCGGGGATCAAAAAGGGGTGTGCCAGAGCATGTTTCAGGAGAGGAAGGGGATGTGACTTTGTAAATGGTTGCTATAGAAACAAAAAATGCTTGTTGCATTAAAAATGTAATTCAGACTTGTTTTTTTTTTTACATTTTTTACATTTTTTATTATTGCTAGAAGTATTTTCTCATAGTACAGAGATTAAAAAAAACCACGTAGGAAATTGCTTGGTGTACAGCTTTGAAGAGAGCACTTGTAATATTGTAGGCCACCCAACATGGCCGCCTTCTCGCTGCGGCCCCGCCAGATGCAGGAAGAGAAAGGTGCTTTGTTTCCCACCCCCCCCCCCCCCCTTTGCGCTTTACAATTGGCCGTCTAGACAGGGGACCTGTAAAACATATGAAAGTGTTGCTCGCTGCTTGTAAAGTTAAGGCTGGCTCTCCAACAGCGCAATAAGCTGCAGCTGAAGCGATAATCCTGTGACATTAAAGGCGATTTTAGATTTAATAGGTAAAATATCACCTCTCTGGGAGTGGCACTATAGAGGGCTACATCCGGGGGGAAAACTATTGTAGATTAAGTAACATTCAACATAAGAGGCAGATCTGACCTTAAATATCGGAGCTGGAAGGTGTGTGTGTGTGTGTGTGTGTGTGTGTATACACACAAACACACAACACCACCTCCCCCTTCTTAAATTACACATGGCATAATAGAACACAGAATGGGAATAAGCACTTCAGACATAAAACAATAGGAAACGGAGTCTCTATCCCGAAGAGCTTGCAATCTAAGACTCTATCCGGGAGTAACCCTTTCACTGCCATGGGCCTCCTGTGTCGGCGACGGCGTTTCCTTGTGAATGCCGCAGTCTGCGCTGAACAGCATTTTCTTGCCTGTTTTTAAGCCCTGTCTGGGAGGTATTACCGGTGGTGATGGGAAGTGTTTTGGGCGGATAAAGGGGAGTTCTTCCCAGAGCCCAGTGCAGACTGATGGTTACCGCGGTAACCACAGATGCTATAGATTACGAAAAATCATGCTTTTTAACGCTATAAAAACCAACAAAGAGGAGGATATGCTGAGGGGACGAGAGAGGGACATTATAGGCATCACATTGTTACGCAGGTTTGGGGAGGGGATTTGCTGCTTTCAAAGTCTTATTAATTGCTGATTTATTAGGAAAAACTCTTATATTTTGCAACAAAAGAAGTCTGTAAACCAAAAATAAATGCGTGGGACTTCACTTATTTCCAAGAAAATAGTGTTTTCTTAGTTTTTGCCCGCAATTACATTTTGCATATCTTATTTCATTTAATTAACCCTCTGAGGGCTGGCACTCTTAAGATGCCCTTTAATGTACAGCATGGGGTTCTCAAGGGCCATCAACAGGTCCAGGTTTTCAGGATGTCCCTGCTTCAGCACAGGGGGCTCAATCAGTGGCTCAGTCGAAGACTCAGGGATATCCTAAAAACGTGACCTGTTGGTGGAACCTTGAGGACTTCAGCACAGGTGGCTCAATCAGTCCCTGCTTCAGCACCGGTGGTGCAGTCTCTGACTAAGCCACTGATTGAGCCACCTGTGCTGAAGCAGGGATATCCTGAAAACCTGACCTGTTGGTGGTCCTTGAGGACTGGCGTTGACCACTCCCGGTTTACACAAGAAGAACTGAATTGGCTTCCTGGAAAGCCGTAGCCGCCATTGAGCGCGACTCGCACCAGGGGACAATGGAGAAAGCAGGGCAGCCGCCATACACCCCAAATAATTCATGGGATTGCAGCAGGACAATGTACATCTTTACTGCTCGCAGCGGGAGACCAAGGGGGAGGTGGTAATGTGACTGCCAAGGAAAGGAGCACAGCGTCACACATTCTTCCGCATACCATTCAAACGGCGCGATCTGCTCCGCGCGGGTTATTAAAGTGTAATGGCAGACACGCACGCTCACACACGCGCACGCACACACACACGCGGCACTGGGGGCAGTAAGGCCGGCCCTGCAGATATCCCTTTAACTTGATCATTTTACTGCATGTTTATGTTAAAGGGGATCTGCCTCCCAGATATTCCCTGTCCATGGTGACTGAATTTAGGGTTGCCAGGTGTCCGGTATTGACTGTCCTGTATTTGGACACTGTCCAGAATTACCTCTCGGGACATGTATGTATGTGTATACCGGTATTACCTCTCCGGACATGTATGTGTATACCGGTATTACCTCTCCGGACATGTATGTGTATACCGGTATTACCTCTGTGGGCGTGTATGTGTATACCGGTATTACCTCTCCGGACATGTATGTGTATACCGGTATTACCTCTGTGGGAGTGTATGTGTATACCGGTATTACCTCTCCGGACATGTATGTATATACCGGTATTACCTCTCCGGACATGTATGTGTATACCGGTATTACCTCTCTGGGCGTGTATGTGTCCGGTATTACCTCTCCGGACATGTATGTATATACCGGTATTACCTCTCCGGACATGTATGTGTATACCGGTATTACCTCTCCGGACATGTATGTGTATACCGGTATTACCTCTGTGGACATGTATGTGTCCGGTATTACCTCTCCGGACATGTATGTATATACCGGTATTACCTCTGTGGACATAGTGACCTGACCGGCTTGGGGGCCGAGGGATTTCCCAGAGCAGGGAGAGAGCAGGGCTGCTGCTAGGGGGCAGGGCAGCTTCCTCCATGCTGATTGGCTGCATTACCCAGCAGCAGCCAGTCAGGAGCCTGGGAGTGGGGCCAAGGAAAGGAGAAAACAGCACGGAGCGGAGTGTGTGTCTCGAGTGTGTCACACCTTTCACCATTGTGTCCAGTATTTTTGGAGGTCGCCTGGCCACCTGATGCGACCGCATGCTACGTAGAGACAGGCTGGAGAGAAGAGCAATTTGTTTTTGGAGCACGACTGCCGCGTCACGTGAACGGTTCAGCCAATGAGGGCGAACCGCTCGCGTGACATCACAGTGAAGCCTGCAGTGTAGGTTTCGTGTGATGTCACGCGGCCGCGAGCACGTGTGAACGCCGGCAGTATGATCGCTGCCTTACCCTGCAAACCTGTGCTGCACCCAAGGAATTCTGGGTAATGATATGCAAATGAGCACTTGTGCGTCGCTCTTTGCTTCCACACATGTTCTTTATATCTTTATATCATTATAAATCGGGTGTCTGAGCACTCGCATACATACTCTTAGATTGTAAGCTCTTCGGGGCAGGGATTTCCTTTCCCATTGTTTGATTTTTGCTGCACTTATTGTATTATTATAATTCCCTGTACTGTATTCTTTGTGAAGCGCTGAGTACACTTTTGGCGCTATATAAATAAAGACATACAATACAATACTTAGAAATAGCGGTGTGTCTAGGCCACGAGCGGCCAACTCCAGTCCTCAAAGGCCACCAACAGGTCAGGTTTTCAGGATATCCCTGCTTCAGCACAGGTTGCTCAATCAGTGGCTCAGTCAATGACTGCAGCAACTGTGCTGAAGCAGGGATATCCCGAAAACCTGACCTGTTGGTGGCCTTTGAGGCCTGGAGTTGGCCGCCTCTGCTCTAGTTAGACCCGACGGCGGTCATTTTTGTGTGCCCTGCAGTAATAAGGTGAATGAGGGGGGCACTTTCGGATCTTTTCCGACACATTGTATCATCATAATAATATAAACCCACGTTTCTCCCAAACATACAGACTCTCTCCATATGCAGCCGACTCGCAGGCATATATTCTTACACAATAAACTGTATTGGAATAAAGTGTGTGTGTGTGTGTGTGTGTGTGTGTGTGTGCTTCTCCTGAAGCTGCAGTCCTTCAGAAGGGCAGGTACAGTGTGTGTGTGTGTGTGTGTGTGTGTGTGTGTGTGTGTGCTTCTCCTGAAGCTGCAGTCCTGCAGAAGGGCAGGTACAGTGTGTGTGTGTGTGTGTGTGTGTGTGTGTGTGTGTGTTTCTCCTGAAGCTGCAGTCCTGCAGAAGGGCAGGTACAGTGTGTGTGTGTGTGTGTGTGTGTGTGTGTGTGCTTCTCCTGAAGCTGCAGTCCTGCAGAAGGGCAGGTACAGTGTGTGTGTGTGTGTGTGTGTGTGTGTTTCTCCTGAAGCTGCAGTCCTGCAGAAGGGCAGGTACAGTGTGTGTGTGTGTGTGTGTGTGTGTGTTTCTCCTGAAGCTGCAGTCCTGCAGAAGGGCAGGTACAGTGTGTGGGTTTACATGTTGGGATTAATGCCCTTAGAAAAAAAAAAAAAATCTGACAATATAAATATTTGTTTTCCTGAAAATTTTCACATATGGGGTTGGAACAGATTTATTTTCCGCTCCGGTTACCCCCTGGCGCCCGAGGATAAATACTTGTGCCAGTAGCGCGGGTCTTCCTGGTACTTAAATGCCACACGTTTCACAGCTAACTATTCCCTGCTTGACATGGCTGTATAAACCGCCATTTTAATTGCCCTGAACCTTGGGCAACAAATATCTCCTGAACCGGGGTTCCCTGGACCAAAAAATGGCGTGTTTCATATATATATATATATATATATATATATTCAGATATGTTAGATACATCTATCTAATATATCTATCTCCTGCCACTGATCTGTTCTATGTTGTTTCCCTGCGGTTCAGCGCAGGACACAATGTTACAATGTGGCAGGTTGACCCTATCCCTGCTCAAATGGCCAGCAACTCCTCGCACCTGGCAGTAAAGCGGGTTAGCCCACTATATTCTATTTTAAAATGCACATGTTTTGCATATATATCTTTTTAACATGAGAGATATATTTTTTTCGTCAGTGTGTCAGTCTCTCGCTCTCCAAAAAAAAAAAAAAAAAAAAAAAAAAAAAAAAGTGCAAAGCTAAGAGACCCATCCAGAGACAGGGCTTTTTCATAAAATTCTATATGTAATATTTTGCATTTCAGATTTCTTTTGGGAGGATGTGCGAGTCTTCTCATTCTGTAGCCCGCAAGTGACCCTCTATAAATCCGTATATCGTCGTATGATTTGGGGAAAATGTATTCTAATGTCCGAAAAAGTGTATCGTTGGTGTATCTATGTCACAGTCGCCCGTTCACCGAGGGCATCCAATGCCATCGACAAACTGAGCGGCGCTAGTTCACGTTAGGACACGGTCCGCCTGGGGCGGCTTGTTGTTATCACTTTGTAGGAGAGATGCTGGGAAGTTCAGCTGTGACCATACGAGGTCTGACCTTTGCCCCCCCGCCGCCCGGGCTGTACATCTTGTTTGTGTTGAAATTGTGGATGCAAATTCTTTCCACAGAGACTCCTTATCTGCAGGTGATGGGAGGTTAAGCACATTGGGGAAAAAAAGGCTAGAAATGTACAGACCAATGTTTTGGGATCGGAGCTTTTATTATTATTATTATTATTATTATTTTTATTTTTATTATTATTATTATTATTATTACTTTTATTATTATTATTATTATTATTTTTATTATTATTTTTATTTTTATTATTATTATTACTTTTATTATTATTATTATTATTATTATTTTTATTATTATTATTATTATTTTTGTTCTTTTTATGATGGGACAGGGTTTATGTGAAGGTGCGTGCAAGATTGAATGCATATGGTTAGAAACACCAACATCTTAAATAGTGAGAACAGGTCAAGGGTCAGGGGTTCTCGACTTCATCCTGAAAGGCCACTACCCCCCCAACAGGTCAGGTTTTCAGGATATCCCAGCTTCAGCACAGGTGGCTCAGTTGAGCCACCTGTGCTGAAGCTGGGACTGATTGAGCCACCTGTGCTGAAGCTGGGACTGATTGAGCCACCTGTGCTGAAGCTGGGACTGATTGAGCCACCTGTGCTGAAGCTGAGATACCCTGAAAACCTGACCTGTTGGGGGGGGGGGGGGGAGGGGGTGTTTTGAGGACTGGAGTTGAGCACCCCTGCCGTGGGATACAATTAAATGACAAATGGAGGTTTGCGTCATTACACGCAGAAACGCAAATGGTGTTTGCGACATCTTGACCGTGTATGGACATTTTAACCCCTTGTGGCAGTAAAAGAGGAGTGGGGGCAGAATTTGGATATGTTTTCAAGACTGTTGTGTTAAATCGTCTCAGATGTTGTTTGACCCGCTGAGTGCCCGAGGAATCGCCCAGAGCGCCACCTCCCCCTCCGGCATATCGCAGCCGTGCGAGCGCGCCTCATTTTCGGCTAAGCTTGTGTTAAGAATCGGTATCGGGTAGGTTAGGAAGGGGACCCAGTATTTTTTGGGGCGGGATGCGTTATTCTGAGCCGCTCATGTTTAAATTAAACAGAAGATTTCCGTCCCTGTGTCAGAGATTATTCTGCGTCTTTATCATTCATTGTTCTTCTCCTATATCCATGTTAATTAAACAGGGGCCTTGTAGCTAAAACGGAGCAGGCACGAGGCCTGACTGCATAATCTGCGTCCCGAGGGAACATTGGAAATGTCCTTTTACCTCCGGAACATGAGCAAAAAGATGAACAATAAAGAACAATTACAGAATGCGTGCGACACCTTTATTATGTATGCAATAAGACGCAGGCCAAGCAATATAATTATGGGGGGGGGGGGGGATAATTGCACAGTTTGAGTGTTCTAGCTATTTCACAAGCCTGCAAATACACAAAAGCAAAGTACATCCTCCCCCCCCCACCCCCCAATAATTAGACTTCCCGAAGTGTCTTTCATTTATGAAATGTTCAGAAATCCGTGAGACCGTTGTGTTGTTGAAAGCATGAACGCACATGTGTACGTGGATGGGAACTTGTAACATGGAACAGACCTATTTTTGTCTTCCTTTGGCAGTGGGTTTCGGGGCTTCTCAACATGATGAGTACATCCATGTGAATACATTGTAAGGCCTCGGCCATGTTACGTGCTTGCTGGCGGAAGCGCGCTGAGGCGCGCTCCCGCTCAGCACTGAGCCCCTACAGCCGCAATTAGAGCGGCTTTAGTAGGGGCTCACCTGCGCTTACGCGCGCTTGCGGAAGCGCAGGTCTTGGGGGAATTTAAAATTCCCCCGCTTGCCGGCGAGACAGGCCGGTCACGTGAGCGGTTCGCCCAATGAGGGCGAACCAGCTCCGTGACGTCACTGGCCCGCCCCCGGCCAGTGACGCGCCCGCCCCCGGACCGCCCCCGGACCGCCCCCTGACGGCTGCTGAGAGCGCTTGCGGTAAGCAACCGCAAGGCCAGGGAAAGCACCCGTTTTCCCTGCGCCTCAGCGCGCCTCAGCACGCCAGCAGGGACCGTGGACTCGGCCTAATGCGGCAGTATTTGTGTTGCTACATCGAATCAATAGTTTTAAAACAGCAAACAGATTGCATGGACCCGTCACGTACTGGACGTTCCATCCCATAGATCAGGGGGGCGCGGGATTTTGTTGGGGGGGGAAGGTCGCTGTGTTTGCAGAAGCCCCGCGCTCTTCCCCGAGGCATTTAAATTAAATGCCGCGGGTCCACACAAGGCCTCTGCAACATCCACTTACCGCACAGTAGTTTTCTGTGCGCGTCAAATGGCGCGTCATGTGACGTATGCGTCGCCATGGTAACGCCCATCAAATGTCGCTGTGTGACGTCATTTGATGCCAGGACACAGAAAAGGCGGGGGCGCAAGCGCTGGGGCGGGCACAGCTCTAAAACTTTGTGCACCCCTGCCATAGATTAGAGGATTTCGGCATGTCGCTGGTAAAATAGCGTCTGTGATCTGTATCGTTATGATGATGCAATAGGGTTTCTTTTCCCATCAAATGTATCAGACCCTCTCCATCAATGGCGGCTTTCCCCCTTAGTGTGCTACGTACCCAAGGGGTTCCGCACTGGTCACTATAGGGAGCAATTGAGGCTAATGTCCAAATGCTTCAAAAAATGGGTGCGTATGAAGTGATTTCTTGACTTCTTGGAAGGTGTGAGCTTGCTTGATGTTACTAGGGAGGTCGGGCTGTGTGGGGGTGAGGTTCCATAGTTGAGTCTGGAGGTGACCTGGGTGTGGGTAGAGTTGGGCGATATATACCGGTATCCCGTAATATTGCGATAACCTAATCTTTCGGAGTGCTGATATGGAAGATTACTTGTTATCGCGATATTACGGGATGCCGGTGGTCAGCGGTGCAGCGTTGAAGCTGTCGCTATGCTATCTCTCTGCCTGAGGCCCCCTCTCTTCCTGCTTTTGAATGCTGACTCAGGGAGGGGGAGGAGCTTTGGGCAGCATGGGGAGAGAGCATGTGAGAGCAGCAGTGGCAGCAGGGAAAGGTAGGAACTCTTCTCCAAATTACATAGTTACATAGTAGTTGAAAAAAGACGTAGGTCCATCAAGTTCAACCTATGCTAAATTTAGACAACAGATACTTTATCCTATATCTATACTTACTTATTACTTGCTTTCCTTTTGTTAAGCCTTCCATTCCCCTCCACTTGGGACACTTAACCCCTTCCTTTCTGCCCCTGGGGCACTTAACCCCTTTCTCTCTCCCTCCAACCCCCCCTCCCTTGACACTTAACCCCCCTTGCTATGCCTGCTCTTCACCTTTTCTCCCCTGCACTGCTTCCATCATCCTAACACCCCCCTCATCCCATCACCCCCCCCTCTTATGAAAATGTTAAAAAAAAAAAAAAAAAAAAAAAAAAACTAATGAAAAATATCTGTTTTTAATATATTTTACTTTTTTTATTTTATAAATGAAAATGTGTTTTTGAATAGAGGGGGTGAAAGTGATGGGATTTGGGGGATGGGATGGGAGCAGTGTAGATGGGATGAGGGGGATGTTGGGTGGGGGGGAGAGAATGGGATGAGGGGGATGTTGGGGGGGGAGAATGGGATGAGGGGGATGTTGGGGGGGAGAATGGGATGAGGGGGATGTTAGGGGGATGGAAGCAGTGTAGGTGAGTGATGGGATGAGGGGGATGTTAGGGAGATGGGAGCAGTGTAGGTGAGAGTGATGGGATGAGGGGGATGTTAGGGAGATGGGAGCAGTGTAGGTGAGTGATGGGATGAGGGGATATTAGGGAGATGGGAGCAGTGTAGGTGAGAGTGATGGGATGAGGGGGATGTTAGGGGGATGGGAGCAGTGTAGGCGAGAGTGATGGGATGTTAGGGAGATGGGAGCAGTGTAGGTGAGAGTGATGGGATGAGGGGGAGGTTAGGGGGATGGGAGAAGTGTAGGTGAGAGTGATGGGACGAGGGGGATGTTAGGGAGATGGGAGCAGTGTAGGTGAGAGTGATGGGATGAGGGGGATGTTAGGGAGATGGGAGCAGTGTAGGTGAGAGTGATGGGATGAGGGGGATGTTAGGGGGATGGGAGCAGTGTAGGTGAGAGTGATGGGATGAGGGGGATGTTAGGGAGATGGGAGCAGTGTAGGTGAGAGTGATGGGATGAGGGGGATGTTAGGGGGATGGGAGCAGTGTAGGTGAGAGTGATGGGATGAGGGGGATGTTAGGGAGATGGGAGCAGTGTAGGTGAGAGTGATGGGATGAGGGGGATGTTAGGGGGATGGGAGCAAACTTCTTTGAACAAATTTATTGCGATATATATATATATAGCCATCCCGATAAATGTCTTAATATCGTCATCGTGGTGAGAATGTTGATGCCGCCCAACCCTAGGTGTGGCTGGCCTTCCACAGGTCTTCTCATCGAAGGCTTGAGACTGGGGTGGAGGGGAGATGGCAGGACTTGACTTTGGCTCTTTCATTGTGAAATGACTATCCATGGTGATGCCCAGGCTTTTTCGTGGCTGAGGGGGTGGTGGTGTGGTGTTGGGGGGTATTGCTGCCGAGTGGTCTTGGGTGTTTGTCTAGTCTTTGTTTGTCAATTCTGGTTCTGGCATCCTATGATACTTTCCATCTTCTCATGGTTACTTTTAACCATCTGTCCTCCGTTCCATGTTCTCATATCTGCATTGCAGTTGAGTGAGACGGTCCACCCAGTAATAGCCACATACCGCTGGTTGTCACCTGCATACTGGTGAACCTTGAGAGGTTAATGTCTCCAAAGACTTAGCCGATGTAACCCCGTCACTGCCAGAGGAGCCTTACTTGAAGCATTCAGCGCAGAAAAAGAGGCGACATTGATTTGCAGTGAATGGGTTAAACGGACCGATTCCTTTCAGCGCCTATAAAACTCTGATCGCTTTTATTTCTGATTTAGGAGACACAAAAGTCGCTTGTGTGTCAACTTTATTAAATAACTTGAAAGCCACATCTGCCGCTGTGTAACGCAGCGAGGGGCAACTCCCCCTCACCGCGCAGGCAATTAACGCCGGCAGCTGCTTTTCCAATATCCACTTCAATGGCTTGGGGAAAACGCGGAGACGCGATCTATCCTGCAAAGTGCTCCGCGCAGCGGTTTCCGAGCATTTGCTGATCATTCCTCACACTGTTTTTAATAGTGGAAACAAAATGTTCGTACTGCGTCGCGACGGTTTAATATCGCCTTTTAAATAGCAGCTCAACAATGCAATATCGGCTCATCCTGTGTAATGAGCTCTGTGTATTCCACGTCCGAAACATCGCAAAATCGGGGCGCATTAAAGCGCTTTTGATGAGAGGCTTAAAAAAACAAACAACTGGTTTAACCACCCCCCTCCACCCCCGGTCTTGAGGACTGGAGTTGAGAACCCCTAACGGGTCAGGTTTTAAGGATATCCCTGCTTCAGCACAGGTGGCTCCGGTGGCAGAACCACGATTAACCCCTGCAGTGACGCCTTGTGCATGGCAGGCCCCACTGGAACGGAAGGAGTCTCCAGGAAAAATTAGTGGGACAGCCGCTAACCTCCTGCATACGTTATGGCGCCCATGTCCGCTGCCGTTCAACAGCGAGATGGCGCAGTGACCGCCTGTAACCGGCGACTATGTTGGCGCCCGGGACTTGCTGCCAGAGATGGGACCGGGCGGTCCTCCCCTCTGTCCGATCTACACGTATTACAACTACATCACAAATTCTGCCTGCATAAAAAGTATCGGCAAGTGCTTTAAACCGGGCTGACATTAGCCGGTTATCCAGGAAAAGGCTCATGGTTAGAGACGGTTGAACGGCCCGAGCGATTAGGAGGCCTCAGCAGTTTCTCAGGCGTCTGGAAAACCGCCACTGTTACCATGGCGACAAAGGAATAATTACTTGCTGCCAGGGCTGGGGAAGGGGCGGGGGGAGATAAAAAACACTCGTACACTTCTGGCCGCGGTTCAGGAGGAGCGGACTTATGTAATCCTTGGTGTTTATGGGCTGAGACGGGAGGCTCTCGGATATAATTGCACCCGCTTTGATTTTCATTTCCAGCTTAACTCCTGCAGTGAATCCTGCATCCCCTGCCACGGAAGGGAAGAGGCTGTGAAGCCTGCATCCCCTGCCACGGAAGGGAAGAGGCCGTGAATCCTGCATCCCCTGCCACGGAAGGGAAGAGGCCGTGAATCCTGCATCACCAGCGACGGAAGGGAAGAGGCCGTGAATCCTGCATCCCCTGCCACGGAAGGGAAGAGGCAGTGAATCCTACATCCCCTGCCACGGAAGGGAAGAGGCTGTGAAGCCTGCATCACCTGCCACGGAAGGGAAGAGGCCGTGAATCCTGCATCCCCTGCCACGGAAGGGGAAGAGGCCGTGAATCCTGCATCACCTGCCACGGAAGGGAAGAGGCCGTGAATCCTGCATCACATGCCACGGAAGGGGAAGAGGCCGTGAATCCTGCATCACCTGCCACGGAATGGAAGAGGCCGTGAATCCTGCATCACCTGCCACGGAAGGGAAGAGGCCGTGAATCCTGCATCACCTGCCACGGAAGGGAAGAGGCCGTGAATCCTGCATCACCTGCCACGGAAGGGAAGAGGCCGTGAATCCTGCATCACCTGCCACGGAAGGGAAGAGGCCGTGAATCCTGCATCACCTGCCACGGAAGGGAAGAGGCAGTGAATCCTGCATCACCTGCCACGGAAGGGAAGAGGCCGTGAATCCTGCATCCCCTGCCACGGAAGGGAAGAGGCCGTGAATCCTGCATCCCCTGCCACGGAACGGAAGAGCCATCTCCTGTTCGCTCATAAAAAAAAAAGAGATTGTCCGCTCTTTGGAACAGGAATCTCTCCAGCTGTTGTACCTGCGTGTTTTTATTGACATTTCTTTTTATTCAGGATGACTGAGAAGCTTTGTGGTAAGAACGCTGCCTTTAAATCCCAGGCTCAGCTGTCCTTGTAACCTTTGGCCCATATTTGCTAAGTGGGGCTATTCCAGCTTTCAGCACCAGAACACCCTTTCGGGGGTGTATATAATAGGCCTTTTATCTCCCTGTATCTCGGATCTCCATGTGTTTATTTTGGCCGCGCTGCCCACATGGTCAGTGTAGACTTGGCCAAATAAACGGTGTCCTTTTATTTCTCGCCCATTGTACTGCGCCGGGGAATATGTCGGTGCTGTGTAATTAAATAATACAAGGAAGGACCCCTTGAACTTGACTTCAGCTGCAGCTCACATGGGCGGGGAAGGGGTTTAGCGTGTTTACACGAGGAGCAGCCACTCCCCCCCCCCCCCCTTGCTCACCCGGTTAGATTGTCAGCTCCTAAGAACACCAGCTCCTTTCTTCTGGTCTATAACCTTTTCTCTTGGCCAGTGACGCAGTGATTGTAAGCCAGGGTTCCTCATGGGAAGCTTCTTATCATGTGCGTTTTAGTGTAACGTTGAAAGACTTTTGCATTACATGTAATACTCTAGAAAAATAGGTGCTTCCAATTACAAACACTTATTGTGATCACACTGTAGTTGTAAATCTAACGTGACAGTGATTTTAGGTATTTTAATTTAAGATTGTAACAATTTTTAGGATTTATTCATAAACGGATGGAGGCCAGAACAATTAAATTGTATAACAAGTTTTTTGTTTTTTAATAAATCAGTTCTGTAGTATTAGATGCATACAAATTTTATTTTCTAAATTCAACTCTTAATGTAATTTTTAATTAGTTTTTTTTTTTGTAACATATTGATAATCCTGTGATTTCTATAGCCTTTTAGCACACCTCCCCAGCAGTGCACGATCTTTGCCACACTCTTTTTGTGATCATTTGTTGCCAATGTTCCCAGCAGTGTGAGCTGCAAACTGTAAAAATAGTCAATGTTATCTTCGTAATATAAGAATACATTGTAGCTGCTGAGTTACACTGAAGGATTGATTGAAACTGAAAGGCGGCCATTTAGTGAACCCTGGGAAGCAGGATCTTTGCTGATCGATCACGGGAGAACGAATCAATCGGCTGCTTAGGTAATTGGTTTTCAATAAAGGTAACCCAAGGCTGTGTTACTGAAACATCCTTTTTTTTTATTTTAAAGCGCCGCTTGGATTGTCGCTGTAACATATTATTTACTCTTTGTCCTGCTATCGTCCTCGCTCCCATGTACAAGCAAAAGCGAATAATACGAATGGGTTTATTGTAGGAGAATCGCAGAGCAGGACACGCTGCGCTGACTTAATCCAGGGGAGCACAAACGTTTAGTGCTGCTCCCCCCGGCTCTCGCGCCCCTCCCCCCCCCGCCTACCTTCGTCCGCGTCAGATGATGCTGCAGGGTCACGTGACCTCACGGCGGCATTTGACCCGTGTGACCACGTCATATGGCGCCGCGTCACAGAGCTGCTGAATCCCCGGTAAGTAAACAGTTACAGAGGCCTCACGCGATCCCGCGGCATTTAAGTTAAATGCCCGAGGGAAGAGCGCGGGGCCTCTGCAACTACCTGCGCCCCCCCACAGAAAAATCTCCCGCCCCCCACTTTGCGCACTGCTGACTTATACGACGCTGTGTTTTAGGAACGCGAGTTGCTATGATCACACACTGCTAATGCTCACAAAATGTACGGTATATTGCTTCATATTTTATTCTGGCGTTTCCTAAACCCCGCCATTACGCCCCGGACAGAACACCGAATCCTTAGAAGACCTTTTGTCTAGAATTCCACCAACCGCTTTTTATTTTATTACGGTCGCAGGTAAACGGGCAAAATCACACCATATTTATCATTTTGTGAAATGTCCACTTGTTTTTTTTTACCCACCATTACAGAAGTTATGTGGGGTTGAAACCTATTCCGGCATTGTGTTCAGCCAGTGTGACCAGCTTCAGGCCTGGGACATGGTCAGCGCTTATGCGCTGACCCGCGCTGACCCGTGCTGCTGCTCGGCACTGAGCCCCTGCAGCCGCAATGAAAAGAACCGCTTTCCCTGAGCCTCAGCGCGCCTCCGCACGTTTGAGAGGCACTATGTCCCAGGCCTCACAGTGATGAGACCCAACAGAGCGCAAGAGCTGTCTGTGAGGACGGTTACTGGCTCTGCACTTCTTTATCCCAGGCTGAAGCTGTGTAAGGCCTTGGCCATGTTTAGCGCTTGCTGGCGGAAGCGTGCTGACGCGTGTTCCCGCTCAGCACTGAGCCCCTACAGCCGCAATTAGAGCGGCTTTAGTAGGGCTCACCTGCGCTTCCGCGCGCTTGCGGAAGCGCAGGTCTTAGGGGAATTTTAAATTCCCCCGCTTGCCGGCGCGACAGGCCGGTCACGTGAACGGTTCGCCCAATGAGGGCGAACCAGCTCCGTGACATCACTGGCCCGCCCCCGGCCAGTGATGCGTCCGCCCCCGGCCCGCCCCCTGATGGCTGCTGACAGCGCGTGCGGTAAGCAACCGCAAGGCCAGGGAAAGCACCCGCTTTCCCTGCGCCTCAGCACGCCAGCAGGGAACATGGCCGAGGCCTAATGCAGCAGGCGTACACTTATAGGGGGGTCCTTGTTTAAAATGGAGTTGAAGCGAAAAGTGACCGCGTGCTCATTTGCGCGTCATTACCCAGAATTCCTGGCGGCAGTGGGAAGCCTTGTATGCCAAGGGATAATGGGGACAGGCAGGGTTGCCGACATGTCCAGAGCAGCGAAGAAAACCCCCGAAGCGCGTGTTTTTCAACATTGTAAGGAATATAGGCGTTTTATAATATCTGGACTCGTGTCGTTAATTTGTAATCCTCAATATTTACGGGGTTATTGGGCAAACTATGACGGGGCACTGTTGCTCGCAAACTCCAATCAAAGTCATGGGGACTTTCTGTCCGATTTTTTTTTTTAGTTTCCTGATCGGCACTATCGCAGTTGAATGTGTAACCTCCGCAGTTCAATTTGGCCCGAAGTGACCATGTGGCTGTTCTCCTGCCAGAGAGGACCGCAACGCCCCTTTTGCTCTTCAGCAAAGCACAACAGATCCGATTCCCTGCCGTGGGATATTGCTATGCTTCTGGGTCAGCGCCTTCCACCAAGTGTGAGTGCGCAGAAGTCCACGTGACACTGCAGTTAACATACGAGCGCCTCGCGCAAAGCTATAAATATGCTCTTGTGTGTAGCGTTTGTTTCCTTCGGGGAGTGCTGGTAATTGGGAGACCATATGGAAGGGCGGCCTGTAATGGAAAGCACTCTCTCCTCCAAGGGAAAGGAAGTGTAGTGTATCTGCAAAGAGCCGGGGCATGAAATCAATCAATGTTTGCAAAACACCCGAGAGGGAACGGGCTTCGCTTAATCCCCCCCCCCAGTCCCGCACGCCATCATGTATACTGGAGCTGCAATAATATAACATCACCGGGTTCGTTAACACCGTTTTGGCATGTTACTGCGTTTGTTCTGGCAGGGTTAAAGAGAGAGAGTTTCTGTAAGTCTACCCCCGGTTCCCCAAACCCAAGTCATTCACCCAACTGGAACATCTGCAGTGGTTCAGCTGCAGATAAGGATTCTGGGTAGTGGTAGGCAGGTGACCACACTGAGCATCAGACTTTCAGCTTTCTGTCCATTTTCATATGGATTACCCAGGGCAGGGGGACTCCAGGCCTTAAGACCACCCCACCCCCAACAGGTCAGGTTTTCAGGATATCCCTGCTTCAGCACAGGTGGCTCAATCAGGGGCTCAGTCAAAGAATGAGCCTCTGATTGAGCCACCTATGCTGAAGCAGGGATATCCTGAAAACCTGACCTGTTGGGGGACGAGTTGAGCTCTCCTGTCCTAAAGCTTGTACTTGCTGTGTTGCGCCGCGTGAACAGCAGAGCTGGGGACAGAGTACAGGTTCTGTGGACCCACCCAGACAGTTGTATTCATCCCTTTTGGACCCGTCTGTTTGAACTTGGTCACATATATTCTGCATTGAAAGTTACGGTGATTAATAAGGTGGCGAAAACCCTCCACCGTGCACGGCAATTAAAACCGGCTTACTGCGCACATTCGCGTCTCCGACAAATCCACAACCAGTGTCGCTTTGGCGTTGTACGGTTTCCAGACGCATCCAATAAATGCGGGCGATGCCGGCGCGTTCTCCTGATGGCTGCAGTGCTAATATCACAGCGGCAGGTTTCTATAACTAGCACCGACCCTGCCACGTGTCGGCTTCACCGCGTTCCTAGAGAAGATGGACGCAGAGAGCCGCGTGGCCCGGGGCTTGGCTATGAAGCAGGTTGATCACAGCTCTAGGCCAATGAAGGTCCAGGAGCCATCTTTAAAGATGGACTCCCATTTCCAGCCAGCAAAGGGTTCACCTGCGGCGACTGCGCGATGTCCGTATCTCCTTTTTTGTGGTGCCCTCTGCACTTCATCTTCTTGCGTTTCTGTTCCGCTTCTGCTCGCGGTCTTTATCACGGATTTCCTCTGACCCTGGGTTATCTCCTCCGTACCGAACGGCGCGCGGCGAGGCTGTACTACACGTGGAATACTATGTGCGCAGTGTAGTACAGCGGAGCTCAACTCCAGTTCTCAAGCCCAACAGGTCAGGTTTTCAGGATATCCCAGCATCAGCGCTGGTGGCTCAGTCAAAGACTGAGCCTCGGATTAAGCCACCTGTGCTGAAGCAGGGACTGAATGAGCCTCCTGTGCTGAAGCTGGTACTGATTGAGCCTCCTGTGCTAAAGCAGGGATATCCTTAAAACCTCACTTGGGGGACGGGGACTTCAGGACTGGGGTTGAGCCCCCTGGTACAGTATATACTTTAGATTGCAAGCTCATCGTGGGAAGGGACCTCCTCCTTATTGCCTCATAATGTTCTTGTCCTCCATCCCATATTGTACTGCACTGCGGAATATGTAGTTATTTATAAAACGTGTTACCAGGAAGTAATACACTGAGAGTTACCGCTCGTTTTCAAGTATGTCCTGGGCACAGAGTTATAATGACAAACACATGGTTACATAAGTGAGCAGGGTTACACATTATATACGAGACATTGCATGCACAGTAAGGCCTCGGGCATGGTCAGCGCTTAGGCGCTGAGGCGCGCTGGTGCTTATCAGTGAGCCCCTGCAGCCGCAATGAGAGCGGCTTTAGTAGGGGCTCGCCTACGCTTCCGCATGCGTGCGGAAGCGTAGGTCTTATCCAAATTTTAGATTTCACGCTCATGGGAGTGCAGGACTGGTCACGTGAGCGGTTCGCCCAATGAGGGCGAACCAGCTCCGCGACGTCACTGGCCCGCCCCCCGACGCCGCGCTAACCAAGGCCAGGGAAAGCACCCGCTTTCCCTCAGCCTCAGCGCGCCTCCGTACGGCTGCTGCAACCCTGGACGCAGCCTTAGAGATAATATATATCATGGGCGTATGTAACAGTTACAGACCAGATTAAAATGTGAGACAGCTTTAGTTTTGAAAGAACTTAGACTGGAGGTGGCTGTGAGTCTCCGGTAGACTGTTCCAGTTTTGGGGTGCACGGAAGGAGAAGGAGGAACGGCTGGATACTTTGCTGAGCCTTGGGACCATGAACAGTCTTTTGGAGTCTGATCTTGGGTGATAAGTGCTGCATGTGGTAGGGGTGAGGAGCTTGTTCAGATAGCTGGGTAGCTTGCCCAGAAAGTATTTGAGGGTGAGACAGGAGAGATGAACTTTGCGCCTAGACTCAAGTGATGACCAATCTAGCTCTTTGAGCATTTCGCAGTGATGTGTGTTGTAGTTGCATTGGAGAACAAAACGGCATATTGAATTGTAGAGGGTATCAAGTTTGCCAAGGTGGGTTTGGGGTGCCGAGCCGTATACTATGTCCCCATAGTCGATAATTGGCATTAGCATCTGCTGTGCGATACGCTTTCTGACCAGGAGACTTAGGGAGGATTTGTTCCTGTAAAGTACACCTAGTTTGGCATAGGTCTTGGATGTCAGGGTATCAATGTGCATCCTGAATGTTAAGTGGGAGTCAAACCATATGCCCAAGTATTTAAAACTAGTAACAGGAGTTAGGGTGGTGTTAGTGTTGGTTCTGATCTGGAGCTCAGTCATTGGAAGCTTTAGAAATGTAGCCTTGGTCCCAAATACCATTGTTACAGTCTTGTCAGTGTTTAAAAACAGTTTGTTTTGGGAAATCCAATTTTCAAGTCTCAAAAAGTCAGTCTGAAGTATGTGTTGAAGGTCAGAGAGGCTATGGCTGTGTGCATACAGGATTGTGTCATCTGCATACATGTGTATTGAGGCTCCCTTACAAGCTGTGGGAAGATCATTGATGAACACTGAGAAGAGTAGGAGTCCCAGGACAGAGCCTTGCGGGACACCACAGGAGATATCCAGGGGGTTGGAGTTAGAGCCTGAGAGACATATGTTTGGATTTTAGGAATGAAACCAGTTTAAAGCATGCTTCCCTATTCCAGAGCACTGGAGTTTGTTAAGCAGGATAACATGATTAACAGTATCAAAAGCCTTTGCAAAATCTAGGAATACTGCACCAGTGAGTTGTCCCCGTTCCATTCCACACTGGATCTCATTGCAGACTTTTAGCAGGGTAGTTACCGTGGAGTGTTTGGGGTGAAAGCCAGATTGGAATTGGCTAGGTAAATTTGTCTTGGTATAGTAATCGCTTTAATTGGGAGTGAACACATTTTTCCATGACTTTGGATAGTATTGGGAGAAGAGAGATTAGTTGGTGCCATACAAATACAAAGTAATTGTGTGTGTGTGTGTGTGTGTGTGTGTGGTGTCTTGCCCATGGAGAGCGCTGCCATATGGGATTGAACCTTTAAACCTGGGGGGGTGAGATTTTCTGGGGCGGCGCTTAGAGAGGCCCTGTGCTCTTCCCCAAACATTTAAATTAAATACCTGGGGACTGCACGAGGTCTCTGTAAATTCCCTTAACTTGTCTCCGGCTTTGAACCGCCGTGTCACGTGACGTCGTGTTTCCATGGTAACGCAACGTTGCATGACCCCATGGCATCATTGTGATGCCGGAGACCAGGTAAAGGGGGGTGGGTGGGAGGGAAAAGCGGGCAGGGGGGGCGCACAGGAAAAGGTTTGTGCACCCCCGCTTTAGACTGCCGCGTCTCTCACGTCTCGGCAGGCTTCAGTGTTAACCGATGCGTTTCGCTGATACCGCAGTTTCCCCAGCGAAACGCGTTGGGTCGCACTGAGCCCTGCAGAGATGTGAGACAGAAACGTGGCAAGGAGGGGGACTGGCTCCACTCCTGGGAGGTGACATGGATCGCTACCCAGAAGGGAACTCGCTGACTAGGACTGGATTTTGTGCAAGTGCAGACACAGAGACTACACGGAAGGGAGGAGATCTGTGTCTGCTGGGTGCTCTCCACGGGCAAGAATTGTAAGTACATCCGACCGGACAGCACAATTAAGAGGTTCTATTCACAATTTTATTTCAAATTCACATGGATATTTAGACATTTTTCATTTTTTGTTATATCAATGTTACATTGATTTTTAACGGTAAAAGGGGACGATAGACAGCACTCTGATAGTGTTAAATTTATGCAATTGCAGGGTGCACGGAACAAAAGGGGACCCTTATTCCCCTGTATATTACTAACAAATCTACGTAAGTACCAGCACTCCCTGTCTAATAGCTAAATGATGAAAACTGTTGTAATGCAGAATAAACATTTTAATAATAAAACAAACCAGAAATAAATCAAATGTGTTTGCAGAAACCAGTATCACAAATGGGCATGTCACAAAGTGAGGGGTGGGGGGGGGGGGGGGGGAAGGAAAAGGGGAAAAAACATGAAACACAAGGAATATACACAAAAAACGGAGAACGGAAAGTATGCTAGGGGGCGACGTTTCGAGGGACTACCTCTTCATCTGGCCCATTCCCCCTGGTCCAAAAGGTCCCAGAGGTACTTCCCTTAGCCTCCCTTCCCCTATAACTGGTCAAATCAGACACCCCTGAAAATAGATAGCAAACATACAGTGTAGGCGAAATACAGCTAAACAGCTAATAGCAGGGCAGCAAGAATCCACTACAGTCAATGCCAGTAGTTCAAGTACTACCAGAAACTGTGTGCAATGGTACAGTAAAGGCTGAACACAGCTTGCAAGAAAGCAGCTTGCAAAGAAGCACCAGGAGTCCACAACAGTCAATGAAAGGTTAATGGGAATAGCAAATGAAGACAGTAATCAAACCCTCTGTGGCTCTGCTCCTTGTGCTCGTGTGGAGTGCATTTACCTAATATGAGTTTTTTTAAATTCTAATTGAGGTTTCATTCACTATTTTCACCTAAATGTGTGTGTGTGTGTGTGCGTGTGTGTAGATCTATATTTCATAGCTGCTTTTAGAGTAGAGTCTCAAAGACTTTGTGCAAGAATTTATAACCTTTGTAAAGCTTCTCACCGTGTAATACTTTTTGTGCAGTGCCATAAAATCCTATGGCCTGTATCATTGGTCCATAAAGATCGGGCTTAGAGTATTGTTATTAGCAAGCCTGGAATCGCCCTGCGGCCTGTAAAACAACCTCTTAGAAAGTGGCGCAGTGTGTTACAGGGCTTGGTGCTGTCACTTTGTTTCCGACTTCAGCGCGTGTTGTGGCTGTGCCAGTGTTACCCTTCCAGTGCCAGCCTCCCCGTGCCTAATGAGGCGTCTGCCTCCTGCACCGAAAGAGTTAATGATAATTACCCCCCCGCCCCCCTGGGATCCTCTGCAGGATATTTCCGAGCCTGGCACGCAGAGCGAGTTTCCGGGAATACCGAAAAGGAAAAGGCATGACATCACTAACTGTGAGCGGCTGCAGATTCCTAGGGAAGAACAGATGCAGACGAGGTTTAAATATACTCTTCCCAAGGCGGCATTGTGGAGATTTCCATGGACGAGCTTTGGACGGCTCTCTCGATGCAAAAGGCTCAGCGGAGAATCCTGGAAGTGCACTGAGCTTCATAGTTGTGCTATGTCCCCAGTGTCGGCTGCTGGTGGCGCGCGTGGCAGGCTGGTGGCGCGCGTGGCAGGCTGGTGGCGCGCGTGCAGCTGTGGAAACCGCGATCCTCTGGTCTGTGGCTGAGCTGCAGGAGGTTGCAACTTGGGGGGGCGAGGGGGGGTGACCATGACATCACACGACTGGTTCGTCCTCATTGGCTGAATGCCGGGGGGCGTGGCCAGCACTCCGTTGCCAGTTGAAAGGACAGAATTCTTGTCTTTTTTGAAAACGCGGCTGCAAATTGCGCGGGAAGGCGGCTAGCGGGCCGGCCACACTGAGGGGGCGGTTCTTGTTCCTGCAGCGCACGCAGCTGGCACCGGGGACCCAGCCCAAACTAAGTGTCCAATGTATTTCAATGAAGAAACAGAAGGCAAGTTGGTTACACAGTTACACAGTTACACAGTTACACAGGTACACAGGTACACAGGTACACAGGTACACAGGTACACAGTTACACAGCTACACAGCTACACAGCTACACAGCTACACAGCTACACAGGTACACAGGTACACAGGTACACAGCTACACAGCTACACAGTAGATGAGGTTGAAAAAAGACGTACGTCCAAGTTCAACAAATGCTAAATGTAGACAACAGATATAGGATAAAGTATCTATACTTACAGTATATTGATCCAGAGGAAGGCAAACAAAAAAACCCCAGTGACAAATGATCTAATGATATCTCCATAAGGGGAAAAATACATTCCTTCCTGACTCCCAAGAATTGACAATCACATTTACTCCCTGGATCACCATCCTTCCCATGTGTACTTATTTGGTATATCCCTGTATACTTTTCCTTTCTAAAAAGATGTCCAACCTATTATGAAGTTCTCATGCCACTGGACCTCCCCTAATATTTGCAAGATGTGGGTGGTGTCCCTTAGGTGGGAACGCAACTTCACTACATACTGTTGCAAATGATGGTCAATGAACTCTGATAGAGCAGAAGTCAGAGATCCTATCCCGGATATTATCGGGCGACCCGGTGGTCTAGCAAGATTTTTATGTATCTTCGGGATCATGTAGAATATAGGTATTCTAGGATAAATATTATAAATGAATTCTTGTTCTTTTTCCCTTATTGCTCCATCTATGACTGCCTGTTCTAATATAGTTTGTAGTTTTTCTTGGTACTGAAGTGTAGGATTACTCTCTAACATTTTATAGGTATCTTTGTCCTCCAATATGTGTCTGGATTCCTCTATATAGTAGGAGGCATCCATAATTACGATGCCTCCCCCTTTGTCTGCCAACTTGATTACTATCTGATCATTATTTTCTAATTGTGTAATAGCTTCTTTCTCATGTTTGCTCAGATTTTCCCTCCCTATCTTTTTTTCATTAATACATTTTTCTATGTCCGCTGATACCATTTCTGCAAACGATTCAACTAAATTACCCCTCGCAAATTTTGGGTAAAATGTAGAACTAGGTTTAAATTTTGTTGATTTTTTTGTCTGTCCTATCATCTTGAATCGTATTGGATTTATTGGTATTTTTCGCAAAGAATCTTTTTAATGCCAACTTTCGAATGAATTTTTGTACATCCACATGTACCCCAAAGTGATTTGGGCCACATGTTGGAGCGAAAGTTAGCCCCTTGCTTAAAACTTGTTTTTCATATTTAGTAAGTTCATATTTACTTATGTTAAATATATTCAATTGTTTTTTGAGGACTTTAGCTTCCTTTATTCGCTTGTTGCTCTGGCTACTCTTTTCTTTCCCCCCTCTTCTACCTCTTTTTCTATTTTTCTTTTTCTCGAATTTGGAGATTCCCATTTTTTCTCTGGTTGTTTCCTCTGGAACTCCTGGTCCCTTTCTCTCTTCCAATCTAAAAAAGAAAACGTTGTCTTCTTTTCCTGATTGGATTTTTGTCTCCACTGGTTGTTTTGGTACTTTTTTCTGGACTCTCCTGTTTTTTTGATGATGTGGTGTTTGGGGGGGGGGGGGGCATTTTTTTCCTTTCCTTCTTTCCTCCTTTCTATTATTTGATTTTTCTATTTTGTTTTCCTTTTTGGTATCTCTACTCTGATGTCTAGATGGTGTTCTATCCTTAGATGTGTCACGTATGTCTTTAGATGATACTCTATATTTGTTTTCATAGTATGTTTTTTTATTTCTATTACGTCCTTTATAGACATTCTGGGGCTTTTCCTGGAGTGATGTTTTTTTCCAATTTCTGTATTTACCTTGGGCATAATCTATCTTATCCCTTTGATGTTTTATTCTTTTGTTTTCTTTAATATCTTTCTCTGCCTGTCTTGTCCTTTTGTCTATTTTATCTTCATGAGTAGAAAATATTGGGGTAGAGCCCCAAAGATAACTAGTGCTACAGAGCATATACCCTTGGATTCAAAGGGAATATATTGTTGAATTCACTGCAAACCGGAACACATAATGTCCTTTGTGCATGCTTGGAGCTTAGGCATTAACCCCTAGATGAACCACGGTTTAGCAGGGGTAAAGAGAGTTGTATGGGGGATATCCTAGGACCCCCCCCAAACCTCTAATATACACCCTGAACACAATATACCGATGGTATTGGGGCAGCTCACTTTAAAGCATGTTTGTACTCACGTATCTCCTTGTGTGTAACCGGGTCAGTGTGCTCCAGATATATATATATATATATAAGTTTTTTCCTGACTATTCACTGACTCCAGATATTCCTGTATTTCTGTAATTTCATTGTCTAGTCTGCGGAGTAACTGTCTCCTATTGAGATGAGAAATCTCATTAGCTCAAAGGAGCAGTTATCTAGCAGTCTATTCCACTCTATACAAATTGGTCATTATTGAAATCGGTAGTTGGTGATTTAAAAAATTCTTAAACCGTGGGAAATCATTTTTTGTTCTAGATATTTCTCTAATGCTACCGCATCCCACAGTTGTCTGGATTCATGAATCATTAATTTCTCTAATCTGTCATATGTAGCTTCTAAACCTTCTACCTGTGTATCTTCTTGTATCATAGGTGTGTCTGGGGTGTCTACTGTTGAAAATACTTGATCTATATCAAGACCCCTGTTACTACGATTCACAAATAAATTACTCATATTGCAATATTACACAGCGGCTAACACCCAAGATGAACACTAATAGGTAAAATGATAGGTGTGTAATCAGCGCTTGTGCAAATACAATTTTAAATAATAAAAAACCTTTGATACAGAGTCCAAGTAAGAAGTAGACACACAAAAACGACGATATCCTTAAACGACCATTGATGGCCATTCAAGTATATTGGTAATAATAGCATGTTCTTGTATAGCGCTGCTAATTTTACGTAGCGCTTTAGAGACATTTTTTGCAGACACAGGTCCCGGCCCCGTGGAGCTTACAGACTGTATTTTTGGTGCGTGGAGCACAGGGAGATAAAGTGACTCGCCCAATGTCACAAGGAGCTGACACCGGGAATTGAACCCAGGCTCCAAACTCGGTGTCTTTACTCACTGAGCCGCTCCTTCTCCCGTATCAACCCAGTTGCAATTATAATTAACAGAAAATATCAATAATTCTGCTTTTCTTCCCTTTTTTTTTTAATAGGTTTAATGTGTTTTTTTTTTTTTTTTTTTGGAGCTGAGCTGTGTTGACTTCAGCTTCGGGGACCCCCGGCTTCCCGAGACACCTCCGTACGTGATGCTGTTTGCAGCTCAGGCCGGGCGATGTGGCGCTATCGTCATGGCGGATGTAAAAGTCCCTGCATCACGCTGGCCTATAGGAAGCCGTGGCGCCATCCTTTTGCGGCTTCCTATTGGCCCGCGTGACCGGGACCTTTAAAACTTGCGGAGCTGCTCCCGGCGTTGCGTATCGAGGGAAGTATCTCTGGGGGGCTGAAATGAACGCGGTCCCGTTACGGAAACCCCCTTGCTTTCCACAGGGGGGGTAGGGAGATGTATTTTTGGGGAGCGTCTGCTCGTTTAACCGAATTTCTCTTCGATAATAACGGCAGACGCCATGTTACTGAGCTTTTCTGAACACGGGAGCGTGGAAACCTCGAAGTGTTTGCATGTGAGGTCCTACTTGGGACTTTCGTCTAAAAACTCTCTCCACAAAATCCGCTCCCATCTTCCTCCGCAACAGGAGCATTTCACGCTGATATTTGCTGCCCGGATTAAAAAAGAAGGGAGAGGAAGACACAGATACAGTTATCGCCCGTCATTGAAATGCTGCTTTTTGACACCACAGCACGTGATGGAAAGATTGAGTGGGCCTTTATTTCCCCGTCTGACACCAGGCCCACCATGTCTGAACCGGTTACCCACTTACCAACGCTTATTGGAAAATTAATTTCCTCCCTTTGTCCATATTTTCTCCCTCCTAGCGGAAAGAGAATTCCCTCCATCGGTGTTTACGTCCCTTCGGGAACACTCTGCATATTAACACTGCAGCTGACGTCACTGAAACCTTTTCACACGCCGACATCTTGTCATTCGACGCGAGGAGAAAGTACACAAACCTCGGGCGTTTGGAGCCACAACGGAAAACACGTGGAATTTGGTAGTCGCTCCTTTTTAACTCTTTGTTTGCCGTTGTTTCTGCGTGATGTAGTATAATACGCCATCATCTCGTGTTTCGTGTCGGTGAGCGCGCGTTTCGTGCTCCCTGCGGGGGGGGGGGGGGGGTACGGTGCGATCTGTCAGGAAGGGGACTCCAGCACGCGGGGGTCGAATATCAGATTCTTGCTTGGATGTTACTTGGTGACCAGAGTAGGGGAAGCGTTGAATCCAAGCTCGCGCTTCGCCTTGCGTTGCGGGCCCTACTGGCAGCGACTGAGTCACCTGTGCTGAAGCTATCCTGAGAACCTGACCTGTTGTGGCCCCTGAGAACTGGCGTTGGCCACTCCATCACGTATTTGAGTGAATGGGCCACAAGCCACTTTTCTGGCTCCCCACTGCTTAGTATCATTTTTTTGTGCTGTTTGGACAACACCTTTCTGTCCCCAGCAGCATTGACATGGATAAGGAACATCGTTTTCCTCTTTAATTGTAAGCTCTGTGGGTTAGGGATGCCCCCCCGCCATATTAGCTTGCACCTGTGGTTCTCTTATCCTTGAATGGTACCTGTATCCCCCAGGTATGTTGCATGGCTGCCCGCGCTGTGCTGTTGCCATGGTAGCATGCTTTAATAAGAAAGGGGAACCAGGTAAATGCTGCTGTCAGAAATGATGCAACATCCACAGAAACATGATGAAAGACACTGCCAAGCGCGGCCCCTGCTATATGCGCACGCTCGCTGCCACGCACGCTCGCTGCCACGCACGCTCACTCCCATACATAAGGTTGTCATATCCATTTTAGATGCTTTAAAAAAAGGAAAAAAAAAGACAATCTTTACGATAGTTCAACATTTGCAAGCGTGTATAATATCTGTACCGTGTGTATGTACAGTGTTTATCGCTGTCTGTGTGTGTGTGTGTGTGTGTGTGTGTTTATCTCTATCTCTGTATAGATGTATCTGTACCATGTTAGCCGAGCTTAATAATCAAAAACGAATAGACGATACTGTTCTGTGGCTAACAAAATACTTTTATTATTTACATTCCAGGGTGCACTGTTATTATCTGGCTGAAGCCTATCCCTCCCCCCTGTGCAGTATGCGATTTATGACTTAAGGCAGGGGGGGTGCAAACTTTTTTTCCTGCGCCCCACTGCCGGCGGTCACCTCACCCCCGCGCCCCCCCCTCATCCCCACTTACCTTGGCTCCGGCGTCATGACGTTACGTTGCCATAGCAGTGCACCAATTGTATCTAGTGACTGCCTGGTCACATGATCTTCCCCACAGAACTTTGCATCTTTGGTCCTCTTCTGCTGCACTGGCCGCCATTTAGTGAACCCCGAGCCGAATCTTCGCCGATCGATCACAAGAGAACGGATCAATCTACAACTTGGCTAATTACTTATTGTGTGGATCAGAAAACGGCAGCTTGGACTGAAGCTTTAAGGGATAGTTACAGAGTTTGTTCTAGAACCTTTAGGCTACGCTTATACTAAGGGCTACGGCGATGGGACCGCGTGACGTCGCCATCGCAATAGCGATTCCTGCACTCCGGTGCAGGAGACCATGGGGGGGGGGGGGGGGGGGGGGGGTGGTTGTTTTGCGTGGCCGTGAGCGGTTCGCCGTCATTGGCTGAACTGCTCACGGGCCGCTGACGTCACGTGCCGATCTTTTGACTACCGGCGACCGCGACTGCTCAGTAGCGCCGTCACGCCCACTATGGGCACCCACGACGGACTGCATGTACTTGCTATGGCGCTGCGTGACGTCGCAGTCGCCGTAGCAAGTACTATAAGTGTAGCCTTAGGCTGAGTTTATAGTGCTGGCGACGGCTTGCAGCCGCAAAGCAACCCAATGTTAGTCCGTTAGCGACCGCACATAGTCGGCGTGACAGCGACGAGCAGCGACAAAGCTGCCAAAAGATTTTGATATTTGCAGCTGCAGAAGCCCATGTGACAAGCAGCGAGCCAATCACACCGCCCCTCTGCCTTCCCACTACCGTCACCGCCCCTTGCAGACCGCTACATCGCACGCACGGAGTGCGACTTTTGTTACGGCGACGAGTGACGTCACGGGTTGCTGTAGCCAGGACTATAAACTCACCCTAAGACTGCGCTTATAGTGCCGGCGGCAGCGACGTCGCGTGAAAATAAATGCATTGCCGCCGTCGCGTGCACTTATAGTAAGCGCGACACGACGGAGGACAGCTTGGTCGCGATCGCTGGAAGTCATCTCAATTTGATTTTTCCAGCGACCGCAGCCTGACGCCGCCGGAACTATAAGCGCGGGCCGTAGGCAGGTGAAAGTGTGCTGCCAAACTCCCATTCATTATCCTGCCCACTTTGTTTTCCGGAGAAGATTGATTACAAGGCTGCTGCTGCTGCAGTAACACAATGTTCTCTCTGTGACTAGTGAGCTGGCCTTGGGAAAGCTGTGTAGCTGACATATGTACTTAAATCAAGTGCTTGGCAGTATTTACTGTACCATACAGGGAAGTCTGGGCCTTATGAATCAGCAATATATTTATAATGTAAATCGGCTACGCGTTAAAACGGCTCCTTGCAGCAATTTGGCTCCTTGCAGTGTTCTCTGTGGCTTGTACTTCAGTAAAAAGTGGGCGCACTTCTCATTTTGTAATGGGGTAGGTTATTAGAAAATTCCCTTTTCGGTCTTAATTCCCTTTTATTACTCACTGGCTGCTTATGTCAAATACCTATTAAAAGCCTTTAGCTTTAATTGCATAGAGAAAGTCGAGCAGAACTCTTTCGCAGTTCTGCTGTGTTAATTAGTATTGATGAAGATGACAACAGATGTCACTGCTAACGGGGTAATTACCCTATAGAGCAGTGCTCCGAGGGTCTTCTTCATTCACGTTTCAATGGAGTTTAAGATTCTGTAATTGTCGACATCCATTGGCTGGAAACCTCCAATTTGGGGAAATGTAACACACCTCCAGCTACTGACTTCTGTACCAAAGTGCATGCAATACCGTTCCATTTTCAGGATCAACCTTCAGTCCAAACCTCTGTGATCAAGCCTTGAAGCAGGGGTGCTCAAGACCCCCTCCAAAATGTTAGGTTTTCAGGATATCCCTGCTTCAGCACAGGTGGCTCACCTGTGGTGTCAGATTGAGCCTCTGATTGAGCCACCTGTGCTGAAGCAGGGATATCCTGAAAGCCTGACCTGTTGAGGGGGGGGGGGGGGGCTGGCGGGGAGGGGGGGCTTGAGGACTGGATTGGTCTTCAAGCTGTAACATTAAATCTCAGGGATGAACTTCTGGCTGCAAACGTCGGGGATTGAGACCACCGTGCCTGCCCAGTGAAACACCTCTAACCTGCGACCCAAGATAGGATCAGTTCTCCCCAAACGTAAACCCGATGGTCAACCCGATGGTCCTGCTTGCACTGGTCGTACAATGGTTCTGGAACAATCTGCCACCTTTGTGTCCAGTTGCAGCGTCTTTCACCTCCAAACCTTTCGTTTTATATTATTTTCTTCTATACCAAAGTGGGTTACGATCTGCCTTTCCATGGCGACGATTTTGTATCAAGATTTTAGGGTGTTGAGTCTCTCTCTCTTTCTCTCTCTCTCTCTCTCTCTCTCTCTCTCTCTCTCTCTCTCTCTCTCTCTCTCTCTCTCTCTCTCTCTCTCTCTCTCTCTCTCTCTCTCTCTCTCTCTCTCTCTCTCTCTCTCTCTCCCCTCCTCTCTTCTCTTTTCTCTCTCCCTCCTCTCTTCTCTCTCCTCTTTCTCTCTCTCTTTCTCTCTCCTCTCCTCTTTCTCTCTCCTCTCCTCTCCTCTTTCTCTCTCCTCTTTCTCTCTCCTCTCCTCTTTCTCTCTCCTCTCTCTCTCTCCCTCTCTCTCTCTCTCCTCTCTCTCTCTCTCTCTCTCTCTCTCTCTCTCTCTCTCTCTCTCTCTCTCTCTCTCTCTCTCTCTCTCTCTCTCTCTCTCTCTCTCTCTCTCTCTCTCTCTCTCTCTCTCTCTCTCTCTCGTCTCATCGGTGCGTCTTTTTATTTTATTTACTTAAATGTGTCCAGGAAAGACAATAAATGTCACTATTTTGACTATGGGCGTGCCAGTCCTGTTTTTTTTTTGTTTGAGACGGTATGCACCCTCCCGTAACCTTAATTTCATGTCCTGTTTTGTGTATATAACCGAAACGTCCATAGCTGGTTTAGAGTAATAAAACGCTGTTGCTTTCCGTGTCCCACGCTGGTAACATTGCTCTTACAATGTAACCCCTGGCAACCGCGCCGTGCACCGCCCTGATTGACCTGTCCGTTGCGGCCGGGAGCCGTGCTCCCCCAGCATGCTTTGCAAACGCTGCGCCTTAGTCCGGCGTGCGTAGGCCCCATTCTGTGTGTGTGTGGCGAGAGATCGATCTGAGCTGTCCTTCACATGGTAATCTTACTGACGTGGTCTGTAACACTGTCCAGTTTTTATACGTGGATATACAGACGTGGCTGCATGTTCCGCAGAAGGCCACGGCATTGCTGCTCCTTGTGCCGTGGTGCTGAGAGGAGTATGATGCAATATCGGCTGTTAATCCGGCTGTAAGGAATCACGGTTTGCTGATTTACTGCACTTAAAGCTGCATGCGCTCTTAGCCAAGGTTACAGCAGAGAGAGCCACGTCCTTGCTGTGCGCCTCATAATGGATCACTGTATATAAAAACGTGGTTACTAAAAGTGAAGCCACCGCTCACGTGTTGCTGCTGATCAGCTGTCAGGTGAGCCACGGGGGTTATTTCTCTGAAGCGGTGATTTCCGGGGATTACTGCACGACTGGGAGTAATGCACTTTAGATCAGGGGCGTGCCACTCCAGTCCTCGCCAACAGGCTGGCTTTTAGGGAGATCCCTGCTTCAGCACAGGTGGCTCAGTCACTGAAGCAGGGATATCCTTAATACCGGACCTGTTGGTGTCTCTTGAGGTACCCCTGCTTGAGATCATCACCCCCCTATAAGAGCAGTAACCTTGGCATTGGGATGAGGACAGGGAAGGGGATGTTTGGGATTTGGGGCCTGGCTTTTCATTATTTAAAGCAATGTGTGACTGGACCCACTGGCAGAGAAGGGGTTAATGCGCACGCCACATCATTATGCAATGATTGGAAAAGCAAAACCAACAGGACAGGATTCCTCAGACGGATCGTTCTGGGCTGAGACAAACAATGGTTGGCCTTATACTTCATTTCAATTTAAGGCTGAATGAAGCCTTATAAGAGAGTTGAG
>NC_134495.1:9028028-9033028 GCF_040206685.1 Ascaphus truei | reverse complement strand
ATATGCCAACGGTGGACGGTTTTTAGTCACCTTTTCACTCACCATAACTTACATGTTATATGTCAAGGTTCATTCCTCTATATTGTACACGATACAGCATCCCACCTTTGTCCCATTTTTAATCGTATATTTCAGTTGTATTTCATTGGTTATATTTCCTGTCTGTCGCTTTATTAAATCGTTTTATATACATGCACATAGGAGTGTGCGCTCGTCTGATTGTCTGGTTACATGTTTCAGGAATTGGTTATTCCTTTATATATACACCTATAATATATTCCTCTAGCTGTAGTTCCGGTTTTTAATAATTATATATTAATTATATGTTATCTCTTTTCATGATTTGTGCACACCTTTTCTATATGTGTGTGTGTGTGTGTGTGTGTGTGTGTGTGTGTGTGTGTGTGTGTGTGTGGTGGTACTTTGAGCTTGTGAAAAATAGAAACTAAAAGTAGTGGTACCGTGTTGTCCCCCTGGTACCATCACACTCCGTAACGTGGAGACATCTAAGCCATGTATGCTGCTCCGTGGTGTCTAGATCCTACTGCATCCCAATTGGCTACAGCCAAGTAAAACTTGAGAGATCCCATTGCTGGCTCCGTAACATCTGCAGTGCAGCTATTAACTCTGCAGACATGTTCAATCTGTTCTGAGCAATTGCAGCTGCTGAAAACATCGGCTAATAGCAACTGCAGATCAGGAAACTTCCCCCTCGACGGGGACATACTCATACAGGGAAAATATTTCCTATGTGAGAGAATGTCTGATCGCTGTTATTTCTCACACAGGCAAAAGCGGCGAAGCCCAAAGGAAATACAGGATGACTTTGAAAATTGATCCCCCAAAAAAAAGTGTTTTCACTTTTAGTCAATCTGCAAAAACAAAGATAAATCCGAGGCCTGCTTTCCTGTGTAAAGTTCACTTTTAAGCTGGGTTTGTGCCGTCAGGAGCAAGCTGGGTAAATTGGAAGAGGAGCCAACAGGAGGGGATTTCTACCAATTATTTACCTGATGGTTTAGGGGTGTAACTTGTTGTTATTTCAGTGCCACATGGCCGGCAAGGACGAGTGTTGCTTTGAGGTCATGTGATGATTCCTGGAGCAACCGTGGGACGTGGCTGGTCCACGGATACAGGGAATCCTAAGTGGAGGGGTCTCCACTTTTTTTTGTTTTTATCTGGCTGCCCGGTCGGCCAGATCACCCCCTAGAAAACGGAGTTTGTGCCACAATGTACCGGGTGCATTATAAGCGCCTCTGGCGTTCTAGGTACGTCATAAGGGCACGTTGGCGTCCTAGGTACGTCATAAGGGCACGTTGGCGTTCTAGGTACGTCATAAGGGCATTGAAAAGGTTAAACTATGCCATGTGTAATTCTGCAACTAAACGGTGCACATTAGTTACTAATCTGACCGGTTGTAATTGTTCTCTAAAGCATTTTCTTATGTAATGTTTTTCTCTGGATACTGTGTGTCTTGCCCATCGGTGTAATAGCAGAGAAACATTTAATCTATTCCATAAACATTCAGGGCCTGCCACCACATAATGTATTGCAGCAGAATGAGACCAGGCCAGCCCTGTAAAACGCTTAACTGTCAGCAGATGTCCGTGGAGATTTTCTACTCGGTTTGGTATTATGGCACGTGAAATATTAGCGCATAACGGACAAGTTCCAGATGTGGGGGTGGGAATCGCAACCCCTCCCCGCCTGAAACATTCCCCGTTTGATTGATCTGTCCCTTCCCAGGCTTGATTCTGCCACCCCGTTATGAAAGGTGCTAAATATAGAACGTGCTGATCTGTTGTTTGTTGCACGTTTTCTATTAGAATATATAAATACAATCATAAAATCAGGCAATAGGGAAAGGAAATCCCTGCCCCGGAGAGCTTGCAATCTAAGTTGTATGTCAGGAGCTTAAAAAGACTTTGTTGAAGGTGCAGGCCACCCTCTGCCTCCCCCCTCCTCCCCTGCTGATCTGTGCTCCGGGGACCCCCGTTTCCCTGATATACGTACGAGGAAGGGAAGCGCTGCAACTTTTTGCATATTTAAATCCCCCCGGGGCACGCCGGTAGTAAGCCGCGTCGGATCATGTCCGGACTTCCTAGTGACGTGTGTGTGTGTGTGTGTGTGTGTGTGTGTGTGTGTGTGTGTGTGTATGTATGTATATATATATATATATATATATATATATATATATATATATATATCATCCGTTAAAGTGTGTGTGTGTGTGTATATATATATATATCTCTCTATATCATCCGTTAAAGTGTGTGTGTGTTATAAAAGTGAGCAGGGGGAGATTCTCCTTTTTAATAAAACTCCATAACACAGATGTTTTGCCATTAACACTTTGACTGCCAGTGGAGCTTGCAACCAGCTCTGTCCTACAGCCCTGTTACAGGGGAGGACGCCGCGTCGCTCGCCGGCGTGACGGATAAATGATGTCTAAAGGCTGGAATGCACTTCAGACTTCAAGTGTACTCTCTGCGTGCACATTTCCTGAGAAATAACGAGAGTCTCCCCGGGGCAGCTAATTATCCGCTCCCAGCCTTGAATCAGAACAGAAAAAGCGATGAATGGAATAGGGGGGAAAACTCCCCCCCCCCCCGAGCCGATCCTCATTACAGCGCCTGCGTGCGTCTGTCAGCAACAGATAACGGACTAGTTTGATCACCAGCTCCTGATCTGCGGTTCTGAAGGAGGCTACTTCCCCTTCTCTTCTCCCCCCCCCCTGGGTTTGCACGCCAACTGCTGCTTGGGTTACCAGCGCGTGTATCTGTGCGCTGCCCTGGCAGAAAGGGGCGACGGCGAGGATCCTTCCGACGCTGGCGTTTGACCGTGTGAATCTAGGGCCTGGCCAGGTTTTGCGGAGGCTCTCTGCGGAGGGCTGGATCCCGGGTTAAGGCGGAGCTGGGGGAAGGCTTCCTCATTTCTGTTGAGCGGGGGGGAAATGCGACCGCCCTTGTTGTGCCACATTACACACTCAGACGAGAGGGAGGGGGGGGGGGTGTCGGTTGCAGCACAAGTCATGTCCTGCTGCCGTCTCCCCGGTGGTGAAGTAGCGGGTATGTACTTGTGAGCTTGTGTTCATTGGTCGGGCTGTGTACGCTGTCAGGCCGGGCAAGACACTGCTGTTCCAGCAGGCGGATGTTTGCCGGCTCTGTCACACGTGAGTGTCATTTCCTACACACGGGGTGTGGGGTTTGCTGCACGCCAATGAGTCGAGCATGTGGGCAGAGGCGCACATCTGTACGTCACGTAACTCCTCCCCCTGCTCCATAAAACCGCCCCTCCCTGTGTCTCTCGCCTGCCAACATAGGATATGGGATACATTGATGTGTATACATGTGGGCAACAGGTTTTGTGTTTTATTTAGTGTGTGTGTGTCTGTGTTTTAACTTCTATATTCTGACATTGTAAATAAATACACTGCTTAGTAAATACTTTCTCTCCTGCTCTCATGTACCCAGGGCGGGTAAGGCCGACTTAGGCCCAGGTTTACTAAACGTCGCTAAACCCCAGAGCATCTTTAGGCCCATTCGCTTCCTAAGCTTGGGTTTTAACGAGCAGGCGGTGGTCATTACATGCTCTTAACTAATTTTCGATGTCTGGTCAAAATTTGCGTAACCTTACAAGAAAGGATAGTGAGGCGGCCATTTTAAATGTGCCCGGCTTTAATTCCCTGCTATAGCTTCTATTTGGGGCTCGTTTCTGTGAGAGTAACGAGGGCTGTGGGTTTTTGTAGTGGGCATGTCTTTCTCTGCATTGGATTCTGTGACTTGATTGAGGGAGGACTCAACATTTACTGTGTTACTGTGTTACTGTGTTACTGTGTTACTGTATTTCTGTGTTACTGTATTTCTGTGTTACTGTATTTCTGTGTTACTGTATTTCTGTGTTACTGTATTTCTGTGTTACTGTATTTCTGTGTTACTGTATTTCTGTGTTACTGTATTTCTGTGTTACTGTATTTCTGTGTTACTGTATTTCTGTGTTACTGTATTTCTGTGTTTCCTGGTAAAATGTTTGAAATAAACAATACAAATATCGGCTTAAACTTTACATTACAGCCGTGTTTCCCAAGGCAAATCCTCAAGACCCCCAACAGGTCAGGTTTTCAGGATATCCCTGCTTCAGCACTGGTGGTACAATCGTTAACTGAGCCATCTGTGCTGAAGCAGGTATATCCTGAAAACCTGACCTGTTGTGGGTGTCTTCAGGACTGGCGTTGCCCTTCCCTGGTCTAGGTCAGGTTTTCAGGATATTCCTGCTTCAGGACAGATGGCTCAGTCTTCTGAATAAGCCACCTGTGCTGAAGCTGGGATATCCTGAAAACCTGACTTGTTTGGGGTTGGGGGGGGGGGGGGTTGAGGACTGGAGTTGAGAACACTGCTGTAGTATCAGTGAGTGTGGCTGTAGTATCAGTGAGTGTGGCTGTAGTATCAGTGAGTGTGGCTGTAGTATCAGTGAGTGTGGCGCGCAGTTCTTTGATTACAAAGTCACCCATTCCCCGGATGGCGTGAGGGACATTTCTGGATCTCCTGGTGGAACTGCACCTTTGTTTAAATAATATATATATTTTTACATCTGCGCCCAGATGAATGGTTATTAATTATTATTTTTATTTATTTTTTCTCGCTAGGCTCTCGGCGATGTGACCGGGACCGGAATCCTCACATGAACGTCTCTGGTTCTCCGTCACCGCGCACGCACCGTACCAGAACGCACCGGGCTGCACTTTGAATATGTCTGGATCCACGCAGCCAGCGCCGCAGAGCCGGCGGGCGTCAGAGGCTCGCTACCCTCTCCACGCCATGTCCTACCCCATACAGATGCCCCGCGGGCACACGGTAAGGCGCCTCCCGTTGCCGGGGCAGTTGGGCAATTTGCCGTTCTGTATATTCCTATTGGCTCACAGAATTGTCACAATGTGCAACACAGAGATCAGATCTGTATCCTCGTGAAGACGTGTGCGAGGCCCGTGGCTGTCCCAGCTGCCC
>NC_134495.1:9020528-9023028 GCF_040206685.1 Ascaphus truei | reverse complement strand
TTCTCTTCTTTTCTCCTCCTTTCTCGTATCCGGGCAGAGTACACGTACGCTGAGTCCGCTGGGATGGTCACAGAGTTCGCCTCCCAGTTTGTATCAGGCGGGGGCTGCTCTGTATCCTCCACTTCGGATTACTTTGTACTCCACCTCCTAATTTTATTTTTATTTACAGTGCACGGTTTCCGTTTTTTGTTTAATAGTTTGTCCGGCTTTCTTTTCTCATCCAATGAGAATGTCGTTCACATCCTTCTCTCCGTCGTCTTCTTCCTCCTCCTTCTCTCCATCGTCTTCTTCCTCCTCCTTCTCTCCGTCGTCTTATTCTTCCTCCTTCTCTCCGTCGTCGTCTTCTTTCTCCTTCTCTCCGTCGTCATCTTCCTCCTCCTTCTCTCCGTCGTCATCTTCCTCCTCCTTCTCTCCGTCGTCTTCCTCCTCCTTCTCTCCGTCGTCATCTTCCTCCTTCTCTCCGTCGTCGTCTTCTTCCTCCTTCTCTCCGTCGTCGTCTTCTTCCTCCTTCTCTCCGTCGTCGTCTTCTTCCTCCTTCTCTCCGTCGTCGTCGTCTTCTTCCCCCTTCTCTCCGTCGTCGTCTTCTTCCTCCTTCTCTCTGTCGTCGTCGTCGTCTTCTTCCTCCTTCTCTCCGTCGTCTTCTTCCTCCTTCTCTCCGTCGTCGTCTTCTTCCTCCTTCTCTCCGTCGTCGTCTTCTTCCTCCTTCTCTCCGTCGTCGTCTTCTTCCTCCTTCTCTCCGTCGTCTTCTTCCTCCTTCTCTCCGTCGTCGTCGTCTTCTTCCTCCTCTCCGTCGTCTTCCTCCTCCTCCTTCTCCGTCTTCTTCTTCTTCCTCGTCGTCGTCGTCTTCTTCTTCTTCCTCCTCACCGTCGTCGTCTTCTTCTTCCTCCTCTCCTTCGTCGTCTTCCTCCTTCTCTCCGTCGTCGTCTTCTTTCTCCTTCCCTCTGTCGTCTTCCTCCTCCTTCTCTCCGTCTTCTTCTTCCTCCTCTCCGTCGTCGTCTTCTTTCTCCTTCCCTCTGTCGTCTTCCTCCTCCTTCTCTCCGTCTTCTTCTTTCTCCTCTCCGTCGTCGTCTTTCTCCTTCCCTCCGTCGTCTTCCTCCTTCTTCTCTCCGTCGTCTTCCTCCTCCTGCAGAAGTATACCTATTCCTCTGCTGTTTATCGGAACAGAAAGCCACTTGTGAGCGAGACACGCGGACGCACGGTTTTCATATAGAATCCGGCGTTGTCACGGAAACGGTCTTTAGGCAAACGCATGAATTCAGTAACAATGGAAAGAGCTGTGATAATCCCATAATGAGGATAATCTCCCTATCTTTATTCTAATGTAAGTGTGAATGTACCATTTTTTAGTTGGCAAGAATACACGTGCTCATGTCCAAGTCCAGCTACTCCCCAATAAAAACACTTTTAATTAAAATGTTTTCGTGTGAGGTAATAGTTTTGTGCGTTTTAAAGAAGCGATCTGTGTTTATGTTTAATAGAGATCGTCTTGTCCTTTCCAGCGCGGTTTCGCCTCCCCCCCAACTGTTTATCTGATAACATTTATACGGTACAGGAAGAGATAAGGGGGGGGGGTGATAAGGGGGGGGGAGGAACAGGTATACATCATAAAATATATTCCAATGTACGTAGCCGTGAGTAAACGAAACTACATTGTAGGGGAAACAGGAACCACACACCTGGAAGCTGCAGCCATTCCGTTCCCAAGCCCCCCGTACCCCCTACATTTAGCATAGGTTGAACATGATGGACGTATGGCTTTTTTCAACCTCATCTGCAATGTAACCATATATGTATCTGTAGGCATCTAGATTATTTCTTTTTATTCTGAATCCCGGTTATCTATGCAGGGTTAAAAATTCTCCGAAATGACATTTATATGCTAAACTGCTCCCTGAATTAGAGAAGTGCGTTTGTACTGCGTTGTGTCGCCGTATCAGCGGGATTGTATGACTGTGCGTGAAACGCGGTCATTATATAGTGGTATAGAAAAGCGAAGGCGGCTTTTTTTTTTGCACCAATAGGACACAGTCTTCAAGTGTCCCAAATGCATTGGAATTACCCCCAAAATGCTGGGGGGCCCCACTGAAAGAGACACGGCCCATTGAACGCCAGTCCCTCGGTTTACAGGCTGCTTTTGCGTAAAGAAGGCCCCCTTATGGGTAGGTGGCGGGCTGGGTATACGGCGGGCTGGGTATACGGCTGGTCGTGTTGCGCATACAGCGGATCGTTTGGTTTTTATTCTGTAGTTGGAACGGTGTCATGCGACGTGGCGTTTTCAGTGGAGCGAAGCGGGTTTATTGTGGAAACGCAAATAGAAAGAATAATAATGATTTGAATCGACGCCGTGAATGGTTTGCCCCCGAAAATACTACGGGAAGAGCGCGGCAACGCATGTTGCACAGAAACTTGTTGCCAAACGGAGAGAAACGGGGGGAGTCTGCAACCGTTCGGAAAAACACCGGGCCCCTTGCAATGTTTCCGATGTTCCGTGGCCCCCTTA
>NC_134495.1:9000528-9015528 GCF_040206685.1 Ascaphus truei | reverse complement strand
ATATACAAGACATTGCATGAACAGTTAAAGATAATATATATTATGGGCGTTTGAAACAGTTACAGACCAGATTAAAATGTAAGGTGTGTGTGTGTGTGTGTGTGTGTGTGTGTGTTGCAGCCATGCATAGTTCTCTATAAAGAGTTTTACACAGAGATACAGGAGGTGTGTGTGTTTTTGTGTACATTTATAAAATATACTTTTGTGTGTGTGTATAATATATGTGTGTGTATACTTATACTGTACGTGTGTGTGTGTGTGTGTATACTTATACTGTACATGTGTGTGTGTATAATATGTGTGTGTGTATACTTATACTGTACGTGTGTGTGTATAATATATGTGTGTGTATACTTATACTGTACATGTGTGTGTGTATAATATATGTGTGTGTATACTTATACTGTACATGTGTGTGTGTATAATATATGTGTGTATACTTATACTGTACATGTGTGTGTATAATGTGTGTACTTATACTGTACATGTGTGTGTGTATAATATGTGTGTGTATACTTATACTGTACATGTGTGTGTATAATATGTGTGTGTATACTTATACTGTACATGTGTGTGTGTATAATATGTGTATACTTATACTGTACATGTGTGTGTGTATAATATATGTGTGTGTATACTTATACTGTACATGTGTGTGTATAATATATGTGTGTGTATACTTATACTGTACGTGTGTGTGTATAATATGTGTGTGTATACTTATACTGTACATGTGTGTGTGTATAATATGTGTGTGTATACTTATACTGTACGTGTGTGTGTATAATATGTGTGTATACTTATACTGTACATGTGTGTGTGTATAATATATGTGTGTATACTTATACTGTACATGTGTGTGTGTATAATATGTGTGTGTATACTTATACTGTACATGTGTGTGTGTATAATATGTGTATACTTATACTGTACATGTGTGTGTGTATAATATATGTGTGTGTATACTTATACTGTACATGTGTGTGTATAATATATGTGTGTGTATACTTATACTGTACGTGTGTGTGTATAATATGTGTGTGTATACTTATACTGTACATGTGTGTGTGTATAATATGTGTGTGTATACTTATACTGTACGTGTGTGTGTATAATATGTGTGTATACTTATACTGTACATGTGTGTGTGTATAATATATGTGTGTATACTTATACTGTACATGTGTGTGTGTATAATATGTGTGTGTATACTTATACTGTACATGTGTGTGTACACAGACAAACTTCAAATGTGTTGGCAATTCTTAATAATGGGAAAAAAAGATGTCACTTTGGTATACAAATGGCTGTAAGTTGGGCCCAGCCTTGTTGCCGGCAGCCATCTTGCTCTAGCCCAGTTGGCTGACATCTTTTGCAGCTTTCCTACGGGACTAATCAGCTACTTTTGTTTAATTGTTTTTTTTTAAAAGTTCTATTTTGTTGTATTTTTGGGGTGTGGGGGTACAGAAAGTAAGGGGGGGAGGAAGGGGGTTGGGGAATCAGAACGAAGAAGTCAGGTCCGTTAGTTACATTCAGATACAGCTTGTTTCCTTATCTACCTATTCATTCTCACCCCGCCATAGCATGGCGTCCGAGGGTGCTAATGGCAAGAGTGGCCAACTCCAGTCCTCAAGGGCCACCAGCAGGTCAGGTTCTCAGGATATCCCTGCTTCAGCACAGGTAGGCTCAGTCAGACTGCACCACCTGTGCTGAAGCAGGGATATCCTGAAAACCTGGCCATCAATAACTGGCACTCTATATATAAAAATACACACACACAAGATAGGCAAGACTTCCTTGCGATGGAGCCGGCCGCCTTGCCAGTGAGCGATGGGTGTATGCAGGGCTGGCCGGGACAGCTCGGACGGAGCCCTGGGAGATGGATAATCTGAGTCCTCTGGGTTGGTTCCTTTCCGCCGCTCTCCTGTTCCCTTTAATAACCCACACGCAGCAGTGAGCAGTTCTGTGTCTGGCTGTCAAAACACTTCCAAGTCTGCAATATAAAAATTCCAGCCAGCCTCCGTCAGTGTGATTCCCTCTGCATACTTTGCTCGTCCCTAGTTATCTCCAGCACAGGCGGATGCTGCAAATATGTATATTTTTCTTGGCAGGCGGGTAGGAAATGCAAGAAACCTTCTCCTTTTTTAAAATTTCTTTTTCTCGCCCACACGGTTACTGTACAAACATGTTCTTCTGTATCCTGCAGGCCCGAAATACCCAGACATTACAGCTTCCTGACATTATATGTGAAACGGCTCTTCCAAAGGGCTGTGAATGCTCTCTTATTCTGGTGTTTATTGAACCCTCTGGGTGTGAAATGCATTGGGAGCAATGACAATGTAAACTCTTTGCTGGCATGGAAAGGGTTATAGGTGCAGTTGCTTAAAGAATAAGTTATATTATTATTATTATTATTTACAGGAAACACTTTTACGCTACTAATGGCAGTAATGGTTAAATGTGATAGGACTGTTGAAGTAAAATTGGTTATATTTTTGTATTATCCAGTTGTCCACTAAATATGTTGGGGCCATTTCAACGAATATTAGTACTGGCGCGTGTCTGGAATTAATTTAAATGAATGCTCTTTATTGACCCGGTTAGAGGGACACGTTGGGCTATGGACGAATGAAGCAAAAATAACACCATTTAGCCGCCAAATCTTTGCCTCCATTTTCTTTCCCCCGGAGGGGATGGAACTGGCGCTACTTTAAGCGGAATGTGAACCGATAATCGTCCGGCGCTCTTTAATGTGAAATATAAATATATAGATGGATAGTTTTACTATAGTGCAAAAAAATCCAAAGTGGAAACGTATACTGTGGTTCAACCTGTGACACATTGTGAGTTTTTGCTGTAATAGTGAAGATGGTGAATCGAGTAACAAATCAAAAACGAGAACGGTTTGCAGCGCTGGACCCAAAAAGAACCATCCTCTGTAGTTCTGGAAGTGGCGGTTCCGAAGATAAGGGGAGCGCAAAACCAGACAATATAAAAGCGCAATATATAGTGTAATATTTTTTAGGTAATGTGAACAATATAATAATAATAATAGCAGTATGTTCTTGTATAGCGCTGCTAGTTTTACGCAGCGCTTTACAGAGACATTTTGCAGGCACAGTACCTGCCCCGTGGAGCTTACAATCTATGATTTTAGTGGCTGAGGCACAGGGAGATAAAGTGACTTGCCCATGTTTCCCCTGCTTAAAACTCAGTGCCAGAGTCAGCCTCTGGGCCAGAGGAAGCCTCACCTTCCTAGAACTCACCTTCACATCCCGTGGTACACACCACGTTCCTGAAACCCTGACCTGTTGGGGGGTCTTGAGGAGCGGAGTTGAGAACCCCTGATGCATGCAGTATTATGTTGCCATTGCCAATGTATGATGAAATGCAAAATACCCATCGGGAACAGTACTGGGTGAACGGATTGCCAGACATACATATGGATATTGAGCCACCTGTGCTGAATCGGGGATATCCTGAAAACCTGAGCTGTTGGTGGCCCGTGAGGACTGGAGTTGGCCACCCCTGGAGTAGGGGGACCGCCCCTTTACATGGGACCCCATTTGCTGAGGGGAGACTGTTACGTTGTTGCCCTGTTTTGATGCTGCTCACTGTGTGAGCGTCCCTTTAACCCCGTGCATTCTGTTTCTTTGCAGGACGCCAGCCTGTTGGAGTATCAGCACCACCCCGGCAGAGACTACACCTCCCATTTAACGCACGGATCTGTCCTGATGCCTCAGAGGAGGCGGCCGTCGCTGCTCTCCGAATTCCAGCCGGGGAACGAAAGGTAAAAGACTTGCGTCTGGAAGCGTGAGCCCCCTTATTCCTGCGGTGGCTTCCATCCCGTTCATTTTAATGCGCTTTCCAAGGCGTCGCAGAGCAAAAGCACTTTACCTACCAAAGCGGTTTATCACACGTACCCGTACACGCACCCCCGTACCCGTACACACACCCCCGTACCCGTACACGCACCCCCGTACCCGTACACGCACCCCCGTACCCGTACACACACCCCCGTACCCGTACACGCACCCCCGTACCCGTACACGCACCCCCGTACCCGTACACGCACCCCCGTACCCGTACACGCACCCCCGTACCCGTACACGCACCCCCGTACCCGTACACGCACCCCCGTACCCGTACACGCACCCCCGTACCCGTACACGCACCCCCGTACCCGTACACGCACCCCCGTACCCGTACCCGTACACGCACCCCCGTACCCGTACACGCACCCCCGTACCCGTACCTGTACACGCACCCCCGTACCTGTACACGCACCCCCGTACCTGTACACGCACCCCCGTACCCGTACACGCACCCCCGTTCCCGTACACGCACCCACGTACCCGTACCCGTACACGCACACCCGTACCCGTACACGCACACCCGTACCCGTACACGCACCCCCGTACCTGTACACCCCCCCCGTACCCGCACACGCACCCCCGCACACGCACCCCCGCACACGCACCCCTGCACATGCACCCCCGTACACGTACACGCACACCTGTACACGCGTTCACGTACACGCGTACACGCGTTCACGTACACGCGTACACGCGTTCACGTACACGCACCCCCGTACCCGCACACTCATCCGTTCACGTACACGCGCACTCATCTGTACACACGTACACACACTCACTCATCTGTACAGACACGTACACACATACACACTCACTCAACTGTACAGACACGTACACACACACGTACACACTCACTCAACTGTACAGACACGTACACACACGTACACACACACTCATCTGTACACACACGTACACACACACTCACTCATCTGTACACACACTCACTCATCTGTATACACACGTAGACACTCACTCATCCGTACACACGTACACACTCACTCACTCATCCGTACACACACACTCATCCATACGGCCACACATTGCTGACCCCTCTGGCACTGAAGGGGTTAAGGATGTCCGAGACTGATTTGGACTTGAACTTGACTTGCCCCTTGCATGTTTCTTCTCGCGGGCCTCTTCGCATACCTGTGGTCAGGGAAGGACATCACCCTCACCCCTCCACCCCTAGCGTGAGCGCTGAAAAACCTCCCTTCCATTCACACCAATAACAATAGGTTTTGTAGCCCAGGGCTGCTGGTTAAAGCTCTCTTCCTTTCCAAAAGAATGTTCCCCCTGTGATTTGTAGGGGAATAGACTGATTCTCTCCCTCCCCCCTAATCTCTCCCTCCTCTTCTCTCTCCCCTCCTCTTCTCCCTCCCCTCCTCTTCTCTCTCCCCTCCTCTTCTCCCTCCTCTTCTCCCTCCCCTCCTCTTCTTCCTCCCCATCTCTACTCCCTCCCCTCCTCTTCTCCCTCCCCTCCTCTTCTCCCTCCTCTTCTCCCTCCCCTCCTCCCTCCCCTCCTCCCTCCCCTCCTCTTCTCCTTCCCCTCCTCCCTTCCCTCCTGTCTCCCTTTCTTCCTCCCCTCCTCTTTCCCCCCCCCATCTCTTCCTCTCTCCCCCCCCATCTCTTCTTCTCCCTCCCCCTCCTCGTCTTCTTTCCTCCTTTTTTGATAATACTGTATGTAAACTGCTGCGTATAGAGGGATATTGTTGATCCGGCCATTTTTTTGCCTGGGTTTAATCTAATTATGCTGCCATCATTCTTGCCAAAGAGGTGACGTGGAAAAGCAATAATTGGGATTGCCCCTCAATAAATTCCATGTAACTAGACGCCCGTGGCTCTCGCTCTCCGATTACCCAACGAGTAAATGAGTCTGACTTGCAGTGTTTCTGCGCAGGTGAGGATATTCCCGGTGAGTGCGCTATATATCCCCTCAAACACGCGGAGAGACGCCTTCTGCATATAGAGGGACACACCTGTATGCTAATAGGATATGCGAAGTATATTTATACGCGCTGAAAGTACTCGCCGCTGCTCGGGGAATTCTAAGCAAATTAAGGAGATTTTATAACTCCTGTCCTCACGGGCCAGCAACAGGACAGGTTTTCAGGATATCCCGGCTCCGGCACAGCTGGCCCCGTCTTAGAGCCCTGAGAATGCTCTTTTTTTTTTGTTCAAATTTTTTTCGCCTTGGTGTGAAAAATGACGATTTTAATGAATCTCGAGCCTCTGAGGTTAGCGTAGAAATCTTTAGACGGCTCAGGGCTCTGGGGGAAGCTTCATTTTAAAGGTTCAGTCCAAGTTGCGTTTCTCCCCCCCCCCCCCCCCCCGCAATTAGATTGAAGCCGGGGGTTTCCGGAGCGGAACCGGGTTGATTTCAGCTCCGTGGTCCCCCTGCGCCCCGAGACACTTACCTCCGGGGGGCGTGCCGGTATCTCTCTCACGTTTAAAAGTCCTTGTTACGTGGGCCAATAGGAAGCCGCAGGGGTTGAAGTCACTGCTTCCTATTGGCCCGTGGGACGTTTAAGCCGCCATTACGATAGCCCAGCCAGAGCTTGGAGGGGTGTCGACCTGTTGTCCTCCTCACTCGGCGCTTCTACTCCTCACCCCGTGGGCCCCTCCTCACGAGCAAGAGTCCGGGGCTCTGGGGGAGGGTAGGGGGGGGTCAATGTCTGCCAGGGGGGTGGGGAAATGACCGTGGGGGGGGGGGGGGGAAATGAGCGCCAGGGACCGGGGGGGAGGAAATGAGTGCGTGGGGGAGGAGGAATGAGCGCTGGGGAATGGGGGGAAGGGGAAGGAACACACCCCCCTACCGCCTCCCGCCCGACTAGCCTCCCGCCTCCCCCCTCCCCCAATCGACCTACAGCTTCCTAGCCAAAACCAAAACAGGGGCAGATCACCGGCCCCCATTGCTACCTGAAAATGGCCTGGTTGCAAGGGTTTGAACACAGCAGGTAGACCGTTGCAGCAAGGAAAAGGTTAATGATCTTCAGCTCAAACTGAAAATAAGACGAGGCAGAAGAGGAAATTCCCATAAATAGTGCTCACCCCCCCGAGAGGAACTTGCCGGAGGGCGGCGAGGGATTTCACACACATTTTCGTGCTCGGTCTTGCCAGAGCAGACGCAGCGAGGGCTGGAATGCAACGTGAAGCGCCCTATTCCTGGTACACAGGACACGGAGACTAAAACGCCGTCTCTCGGCCTGGAGGGGGGAGACGGGACACGCGACTCGGAGATGGGAGGGGCGGGGGGGGGAGACTCGGGGTGATGGGGGGGATGTGCAGGAAATGGCAGATAAAAAAAGAAAGGCATGGATATCAGTGGGATGAAAGAGTGATAGGAAGAATGGATGATTTTCTGACACACAAACATACATACGCACATGCACACACATATATACACATACGTGTGTGTGTGTGTGTGTATATATATATATATATAATCTATGTATGTGTATACACATACACATAAAAAGATCACTTGTGAGCACATTCACATGTCTTAGACAGGTCTGCAACCCTGCCTTTCACCATTATCACCTAGCATACAGTGCTTCCACCACAGCAAGGGATTCTGGTAAATGACATGCAAATTAGCACACTGAGTCACCTTTTGCCTGAAATCCATTTTTACATGGGATCCCTGATAAGCTAATTCTCACTGTTAACACAGCTTTTAAGCACAACATGGGAACCAGATGCAACCTTAATGGGGATCATCCGTGTGAAGTTGGTTGTACTGCTGGCTTTGCAATTTGAAGGCTGTAGGATTTACCATTACATTTTAAGTTATGGTGGGTGAAAAGGGCAGCAAGAAACCTCCACGTATAGCATATAATGGTGCTAATGGTGAAAGGCAGGGTTGCAGACCTGTCTTAGGCCGCGTCCATGTTTAGTGCTTGCGGGCGGAGGCGCGCTTCCGCTCGGCACTGAGCCCCTACAGCCGCAATGAGAGCGGCTTTAGTAGGGGTTTAGTAGGGGCTCGCCTACGCTTCCGCAAGCGCTTGCCGAAGCGTAGGTCTTAGGAAATTTTTTAATTTTCCCGCTTGCCGGAGCACAGGGCCGGTCACCTGAGCGGTTCGCCCAATGAGGGCGAACCAGCTCCGTGACATCACTGGCCCGCCCTCCCCCCCCCGACACGCCCCCGGACGGCGCGCGGACCAAGGCCAGGGAAAGCACCCGCTTTCCCTCAGCCTCCGCGCGCCTCAGCAAGCAAGAAGGCACCCTGGACGCAGCCTTAGGCTGCAGCCAGGCAGGGTGCGGGCACGTTGGCGCTCGTGCGCTGTGCCCTGCTCGGGCCGGAGCGATTTGTGGCCGGCTAGGCACGCGCTCGTCTGGGTTTGCGGCCACGACGTCACGGAGCTGGTTTTCAGTCACTGGGCGAACCGCTCACGTGACGCGCTTGCGGACGTCAAATTCAAATTTGCTTGCTCTGCAAGCATCTAAGCGCCGAGCAGGCGCTCGCTCACGTGTTTCAGAGCGGCCAGCGTGAGCGCGCCTGCTCAGCACCACCCTGGACGAGACCTTAGACGTGAATGTGCTCACAATATAATCTCTCATCGGGGATCTCTATAGCGCCGTGTCCGTTGTATTCATGCAGACCGGTCACTACTCACTCGGATGGATTCTCATATATTGTTGTAAAACCCAATATATATATATATATTTCTATTATCCCAATCCTGCATGATTGATATATGGCCATGTCACTTTATATTACATGCAGCCCTTTGATTCACTTTATATTACACACCACCCTCTGATCGCCCATTGGATGGGATACTATTAATTCTTTTTTTACTTTTAGATTGTAACACTTGCGATTGGAAGTATTTCTAACGGACACTATGTCACACTGTTGGCCCCACAAGTAGCGTGATTACAAACGAGATTAGATAAAGATCGGAAGAACTCTTCAAGCACTTTAATTACCGTGGAAACATTAAAAGGAGAAAAAAAAATCCACCCTCTAAATATTTATCTGCAATGCCTCAGGGGACTGCGCGAGGCCTCTATAACACACTTGTCTTCCCTTCCAGCAACGTGTCGTCCTGGTAACTCGGCCTCAAATGACACCATGGGGTCACGTGACATCGCGTTACCACAGCGACGGGATGTCACATGACCCCACGCGTCATTTGACGCCGGGGTCGAGCAGCGGGGGCGAGGCACTGAGAGCAGGCAGGGGTGCACACGGGGAAAAGTTTGTTCAGAAGCTTCAGACAACGTCAATTAAGTATGGAGGGATGCATGCTGGGTATTACCCGAGAGGGATGCATGCTGGGTATTACCCGAAGAGGCAGGAAAGAGAATTAATGGGTTCGAGATCAGCCAGAAGTCTGTGACATCATCACACCCATGAAGAGATTTCAATGGCGGTGAACCAATCGCAAGAAGAAATGACCAGCATTGGGCAAAGATGGTATTGGATTCGAAGAGAAATTAAAAGACTAAGATGACGGGCAGAAGTAAGACGGGAGGATGAAATAAGATTTATTTATTTTTTCCCCGCAGCGTTGAGAAAAGAGACTTACAACTGCAGAACCTGGAAAATCATTGCGAAGGCCTTCATCCAGCAGTGGATTGACGAGGGCCCAAGATGATGTGTGTATATATGTGTATACACACTCAGTCTCTCATATACGTACATTAATTTGATTATTTGTATAAAACAATATCCACTTTGGTGAGCCTTTGTTATAACATTTTCGGTACCCAATGTCCTAACATTTTATCGAGCATAAAATATTAATGCCGGTCAATTTGTTTATGCCTTCCATTAATTGGGAAGTATTATTTCATGCTACAAACTCTATTTGTGACATTGAATTAATGACTGCCCTGTTTATTTATTTATTTTTGCATTTTTAAATAGATTTAATTTCCAAACTAAGTTTGATTTTGAGCCTGCTAATATAGGGTTTCACACTTTAAACTACGGTGTTGCGTTGTTATCATTTCCGAGCTGTGTCGTTCCAGCTTTGCTCTGCAGACAAATTGTCTCTAGCTCTGTGTATTACACAAGCCATCCCACTGTACATGGAACTAGAAACGCAAACGTTATATATCCAGAGCGCTTCCGCAATAAGACCTCTTGCTGCCGGCTAAAGTTAGGTAGGTGGATTCTGAAATGCTGGACCTCTGGCCTGACGGCTTACGACCGGTCAGCTCTCACTGATTTTCTTTTGAGTCTCGCTGATTATTCCGACCAGCGGTCAAAATTACTACATTAAAAAAATGCTATTTTTGAGCCCAGAACCCCTAAAAGCCGCTCCTCTTCCCTCTGAGGTTGACAGCCCTGCGGCTGGAGCATTAAATATGCTGTATGTTATTACTCTTCAACTACTTAAACCCAGTGCATGTTGGGTAGGACACCGTGCCAAGATGCATCGAGCTGGCGGTTCTTTATCAGAGCCCTCAGGTTGGGAAACGGCAGTGCGCTTTATCAGAAGGCCTTTATTCAGCAGGCTTTGAAGATTTCTTCAAATCTTCAAAGCAATGTGTCTAACATCTTCTCCAGCGTGGAGAAGTCTGCTTCACAGGACATTGAATCGGGGCCAAAGTCCCACTGCTGTCTCGTTTTGACATTTTTTTTTTTTCCATTTGACTTTTTTTTAAATTGTAACCAGAAAAATGCGGGCCTAATATATCCCTCCTCACAGGGAGAGGTTTAGGGGAGCACCTTGACATTAAGGACCCTTTTTTTTTATGTGGAAGGGAAGCAGGGAGATCTCGAAGCTGAACTATGCTAGTCTCTTTTTTGGGGGGGACCCCCTGCTTCCTGAGATACAGAGCTGTGAAGGCCGCACAGGGTAAACCTAATGCCGCGGTTAAATCTCCGCGTTACTCGGGGTAATGGGAAGCCACAGGTCAGGCCGTCGCCGTTTTCTATTGGCCGGTTGTATTGTGGGGGATTTGCGATCGCGGAGATGCCGGCGTCCTCTCTCCTAGTATGTGTCTCTAGAATAGGGTTACCAGGAGGCTTCTAGAAAAACACCACAGCAAGCTCCAGAAGCCTCAAAACATACCACATTATATATGTGTATATGTACAGTATATAAGTGTCAAAAGGAGTGCTACAGGGCATGGCTAAATGTATTCAACAAAAGACAGAGAAGCCCAAAGCTACATCCAATATGACAAAAATATACAGTGAAATACCTATATATTCTCTTGAACTCCTTTTGACACTTATATACATATATGAATGAATATATTATGTGGTATGTTTTGGGGTTTCTGGACCTTGCTGGGATTCTGTGTGTTTATTAACTTTTTTCCAGCTGGTCCCCCCGCCCCCCTCCCCCACAGGGTTTAAGAAGCTCGCCCCTCGCCCCTCCCCACTTTCCAAGTTCGCAGTTCTTTTTCATGTTGCTGGGTTTGGACAGGCCAAATGTGATCATTCTCCCCCCCAAATATGGGGGTAAATGAGAATTTTAATCCGGTAGTGTTAGGACCTGCAAATTTGGTTATGCCTTGATGTGGCTCGCAGGCTTATAATGCTTTGGCCAAAGGGTTTAACTAAATTACCCTTTTTCAAGATGGGTATTTCACTGTGTATTATTGTCATATTGGATGTAGCTTTGGGCTTCTCTGTCTTGTTGTCTTCTCCAAAAATACTGGACACAATGGTGAAACAGTGCAATGCGCTCGAGAGATGAGCGTGCGCCTCCGCTCGGGGTGCGCGTGCATGCCTCCTGCTCCATGCTGTTTCCTCCCCTCCTTGGCCCCACCCTCTGGCTCCTGACACACCCTCCTGATTGGTTGCATTACTCGGCAGCAGCTAATCAGGATGGAGGAAGTTGCCCAGCCTCCTAGCAGCAGCCCTGCTCTGGGAAATCCCGCGGCCCCCCAAACTGGTCAGGCCACTATGTCCAGAGAGGTAATACCGGACACATACATGTCTAGGGAGGTAATACCGGACACATTCATGTCCAGAGAGGTAATACCGGACACATACATGTGCAGAGAGGTAATACCGGACACATACATGTCCAGAGAGGTAATACCGGACACATACATGTCCAGAGAGGTAATACCGGACACATACATGTCTAGGGAGGTAATACCGGACACATACATGTCTAGGGAGGTAATACCGGACACATACATGTCCAGTATTACCTCTCTTTTGTTACTGGACAGTGTCCAACCCGGCAGAGCTGCAATGAACGTGGTTCGTGTTTGGGAGGTGTGGGGGTACCCTTAGTGCTGTCAGGCCAGAGGGGCCTTGTTGGGATTAAGAAGTGTGCAGTGATGCTGCTACCACAGTGTACCGACAGGTGTGTAATACAATTTGGGAGACAGTGTTGCATTAAGAGGTATAGTCACCTGCCCAGAGCACTGGGACCTGGTTCAGTGACGGATAATCCGGCAGGCAGAGCTCTGCGCGCAATGTTCGGAACGGCCCGTGGCGTTTATTAACACGCGGTTTGGCGCACATGTCCGCTGTGCAGAGCGGGCGGGCGGCTTGGTCCGGGTCTGCAACTAAAGCTTTCAGTCATACGGAACCAATGTCTTGCTCGCTTTAATGGGGTTATGCATTAAGCTGCGATAGTGCCGATCGAGGCGCTATTGCACGGAAACTCCACCCCTTCCCCCTCATGACCGGCACTACTGCAAATTAACCAGTACTCCCCTTCATTTTATGGGTCTAGCTTCCAGAGTTAGTGATGTACGTTTTAAGGGAGTCATTTGGTGTGTGTGTGTGTGTGTGTGCGCGTGTGCGCGTGTGTGTGTGCGCGCGCTAAGGCTACGGCTCGCTGTCTGCGCTGCACGCTCGCCTGCCAGGCTGGCAGGTAAGGTGACTCCGGTAACTCATGGAGGTTTAAGCCCCCTTGTTACATGGGCCAATGGGAAGCCTGGATGGATGATGTCTCAGCTTCCTATTGGACCTTCTGACATGGGAAATTAAAACCCACATTCCCCCCCCCCTCCCCCCGGTAAGTGCCTGGGGGATCCCCCGCTTCACGTCACGATAAGATAAAATGTGACTAGCGCAGCGGTTCCCAGCCTTTTTTTACTTTGTGCCATCCCCCCTCCCCCCCCATATTCGTCCCTTAATGAATAAATCTTCATGCCGACCCCTCAGACTATCGCTAAGAAATCTGTGTGACTGATCCCAGGCAGTATAGTGTCCTGAGCTCGTGGGGGGTGGGGGGGACACACGCTTATTAATAAGGCCCCAAACTGCCCCTCAGTGTGTGCAGGCAGCATGGGGGGTATAGCTGTCACTCACTGCGGGAGCTTCCAAAGTCACGTCCCACAATGCATTGCAGCTGTGGGTGCAAAGCATTGTGGGGAACGACTTTGGAAGCTCCTGCTGTAAATGACAGCCATACCCCCCCACGCTAAGGTGCAGTTTGGGGCCTTAAATCCCATCAATACTTTGTTGCTGGAGGATTAGTCTACATGTTGCTCAGGCAGTTACAGGGTTAACAAGAGAACCAGTTTCCCAACTGTGCGGTGTGATTTATTGGCGCGGCTCCCATCTCCGCTCTCAACCTCCCGTGAACTCTACCTCCGGTGACACCTTTTTAACTCTTTCCCTGCCAAAGATGCACTGCTCTGTAAAGGGCTCTAGATAAGTTATTCATGTACAAAGCTAGGCCAGCTTCAAGGCTCCCCCTAGTCCTCTTCTCCCCACATGCTAGCGTTCACCTCTCGCTATGCCCCCCGCGCTCTACCCATAGCTGCCTGCTTTCCACCCCTTTTACCTCTGCGCTCTCTCACCCGCGGAACTCCCTCACACTATGCGCCGAGCACCTTCCGGTCAAACCGATTAAACCCCTGAATAACTGGCCTCCTGATTACTGCGCTGACTCCGCGTCTCCCAACATGCCACTTAGATTGTAAGCTCTCCGGGGCAGGGGTTCCCTTTCCGGTTGTATTATAATTCCCTGTAATGTGTTGTCTCTTTGGTAAAGCGCTGAGTACACTTAACCTAGTGGAGACACACACAGACACACACCTTTACAACATAACATTGTGCATGAAGCGCCTCCCGGAAATTTCCGGCCTGCGTTCTCTGGTTACCTGGAGAAATGTTGCGATATCTCTGACCTTTAACTCTGCAGCCCCAGCAGTTTTTGGCTTTTGCCCTGTTTTTATTTATTTTTTAATGTAATAATTCCCACATTTCCCAGCGACAGGGTTCCCACTGCAATGACCCGCGATGAGGACCGGGTTAGGAAGCCCCTCGTACCCGAAACCCTTTTGGTTGGGGGTTAGACGCAAGCGTACCGCCCCGCTTGGCATAGACGCAGCACCTCCTCACCTTCCCCCTCCGCTCCCCTCTTCGCAGGTCCCAGGAGATGCACGGGAGGGGGGACCCCCGTGCCTACCTGTCCGACCTGGGCAAGCAGTCCGAAATGGAGATGGCCGAGACCAAGCGACCCAGGCTTGAACTGCTGCAGGACCAGCTGATCCGACACTCGCTCCTCATCAACCAGAACCAGCACGGAGGCAGCGAGGAGCTGGCAAAGGTAGGGAGACCCCCGCAAGCCTGTGCTCCCCCCCCTTTGCTGGGGTGGGAGGGGAAAGATGTCCTGCATTATCTGGGCCAGCAATACAATACCGGACAATGCAGTCCTTGGGAGCTCAATGTTAACCCTTTCAGTGCCATGCGTTGTGGTCCCCATGTTGGCAAGAGGGTTGAAGGTGTGGTCCCTTAAAGCGGCAATCCATGCCATGTTTTCTTCATTTTTTTTTTTTACCTTGGATTGAAGCGGGGGTCTCTGCAGCTGAACCCCATTAATTTCAGCTGCGGGGCCCCCCTGCTTCCGGAGATGCTGACCTCCGTAGGAGGTGCCGGTAGCCGCTCAGCTTGCAGGTATCACGTAGTGGCGGAGTTTCAATGCTCCCCGCCCGTCCTGCGGGCCAATCGGAAGCAGTGATGTCATCCGCGGCAGCATCCTCTGGGCCCCCGTGACGCGGGAAGCTCTACGCTTTAACCCCAGCTAGCTCAGCCGGAGCGGCTATCGTCACCCCCTACAGAGGGAATTATCTCCGGAAGCAGGGGGTCCCCCCGAGCTGTAATAAATTAATGGGGTTCACCTCCGAGACCACCCTGCTTTAATCTTGTGTTTAAAAATAAATAAAAGAAAACGGCGTGAATGGCTCCTTT
>NC_134495.1:8913028-8995528 GCF_040206685.1 Ascaphus truei | reverse complement strand
CGGTTTCTATTTTCTGCCCAGATTTGCGTCCAGGCGCTGCAGAGGCCCGGGACACCCTATTAAATGAACCAGCGGAGCGCTTTACGGGAACACGCTGCAGAGGCCCGGGACACCCTATTAAATTAAGCAGCGGAGCGCTTTACGGGAACACGCTGCAGAGGATGATAATATTTGATATGATCACCCCGTTGTTTTCTGGGAAATGTCGCGTCTGTTTCCATTTAAATTCTGTTTTCCTTTCTCCTGTGAATGCCCAACTCCCGAGGTGCTGTGTGTGGGAGGGAGGGCTGAGAGAAGGCAGGGGGGCCCCATGCAGGGCTTCACGTGGATAAGGGATGGAAGGCTCATTGTCAATATCGGACTGTTTCTAGGGTTCAACATACAGTAGACACACACACACACAAGCACATGCGCATGCACACACACATTCAGACACATGCGCATAGACGCACATTCCAACGCATGCGCTAACACACACTCAAATGCATGCACATAAATGCACACTTTCATTGCGTGTGCACATTGGTGGGAATGCATATAAAAGTTGAAAGCTCTGCTCCTCCTGCATGTCTGCTCCTCCTGCATGTCTGCTCCTCCTGCATGTCTGCTCCTCCTGCATGTCTGCTCCTCCTGCATGTCTGCTCCTCCTGCATGTCTGCTCCTCTTGCATGTCTGCTCCTCTTGCATGTCTGCTCCTCTTGCATGTCTGCTCCTCTTGCATGTCTGCTCCTCTTGCATGTCTGCTCCTCTTGCATGTCTGCTCCTCTTGCATGTCTGCTCCTCTTGCATGTCTGCTCCTCTTGCATGTCTGCTCCTCTTGCATGTCTGCTCCTCTTGCATGTCTGCTCCTCTTGCATGTCTGCTCCTCTTGCATGTCTGCTCCTCTTGCATGTCTGCTCCTCTTGCATGTCTGCTCCTCTTGCATGTCTGCTCCTCTTGCATGTCTGCTCCTCCTGCATTTCTGCTCCTTTAGGCCACAAATGGCTTCAATGCGTCTTGAAGAATAGAAATGGTGTTCTTGGGACGAGTTGTTACCCCCACCTTGATTTTAATACCATTATATGTTGCTAAATCAGGGTTGCCTCCAGCAGTATCCGGGGGCCCCTTTCCCTCTGTTTACGGTGACCCATTATCCTTGCTCGACACAACTCCCCAACCCCCACCCCCCCCCGCCTGCGCCAGTACATAAAGTGGCCCAGCGTGACCGTTGAAGGAATTAAAGGATCAAATGATCCCCCAGAGTTAGGCTGCGCTTATATTGCCGGCGACGCAACGTCGCTCAAACAAATGCATTGTCGCCGTCGCAAGGGCGAGAATTTTTGAAGCCGGTCAAATTTGATTTTTCAGAGGCTGTCGCACACACGGCAGCTCTCCCTCCCCCGCCCCCCTTTCTGATGTGTAATTGTGCTGTGAATATTTCGGCTTTGTTCAGATGACCTGTAATAAATCTCGTGTTCTGCGCCTTTATCTCGCTGTTCCAAGGCCGACTTCCTAGAAAATAGGCCAAGCCTGTGCAGAGAGAGGAAAAGTCACGCGGCGCGGTCGGAAATAGACTCGCAGATCGTGGCGCGGGTAACTGGCTCACGTCCAAGTTCTGTGCTCTGAGTGCTCAGCATTTAAAGGCGCGCGCCCGCTAACACTACTTTCTAACGCTCTCTTGCGGTTGAATGGTCTTCGCTTTGGTGCCGCGCTGGAAATGCAAGGCATTACTAAGAGGTTGTTGGTTTAAAACAAGATGATAAAAATAATAATAATAATAATAAAGATTGAGAAGGGAAAATGTTTGTGCATATTGGCTAAGCGGTGCTATTCCAAACCACAGCTTTAATGCTGCAAGGTGGCATAGCATCACTTAGCAAAAATGGGCCATTGTCTCTGTATGTGTCACTTTAGCAGTTTGATTGTAAGCTCTGCTGGGCAGGGGGTTCCACACACCCCTATATTCCTGTGCAGTGTATGCTAGCCGTTCACAGATAGTGTGTGTCTGTGACTTTAGTGCAGTTACAAAGTTGTTACTTCCACTTGTACCAGAGAGGAGTATTGCAACATTTCACAATTAGATTGTAAGCTCTTCGGGGCAGGGACTCCTTTTCCTAAATGTTACTTTTATGTCTGAAGCACTTGTTCCCATGATCTGTTATTTGTTATTTATATGATTGTCCCGTGTGTTACTGCTGTGACGCGCTATGTACATTAATGGCGCTATATAAATAAAGCCAGACATACATTTGTGTGGCGCCTCTTACACACTGGTAAATAACTGTGTTGCAGGAAGTTGTTACAAATAGAGGCTGTAGAACAGACAGGTGAAAGGTAAGGAAGTTGTTACTGTGTCAGTAAATGATTGTGTAAACCAGAGCTCCTCACCTAGTGACCCGCGCGGGACCTTGACCCCTGCCTCTCCGCCCCTGTTCATTCTAGTTGCCCAGGCAGCTACGGGCCACGTCTCACACCGACACGCGTGTAAGTTAAGGTCATGTCAATATATACGACACGTGTTCTACATGCGTGGGTCTGCTGCTTTTACCAAGCAGCGTTGCGTTTAGTAGACATGGCAAAGAGACTGGGGGGGGGGGGGGGTGTGGGACCTCCCGTAGACGTCTCTCTGGCACGGTTGTGGTGCTATAGAAGGGGGATAAAGCTGGTGTCCTGTGCTCCACTTGGGAGGCGTCCAGCATTGTCTCTGCGTATTGCATCTCATCAAAGCCCTGTTATGGGAACTGTAATCTGTTGCCGGGATGAACGTCTCAGAGTTTCCAGTGGGCCGTGCCTCCCCGGTTTTATTCCAGAAACTGGCTGTGACTTGTGTTGACCTTGGCGCCGTTCCCAGTTGGCTAGAGGTAACATGGCAGCAGCGTAATCCTTCGCTGAACCTCCCCCGGAGGGGGGCAGGGCCCTGGTACCTCCGGCACTGAGTCAGGGTGCGTGGGAGTGGAGCCTGGGCTCAACCAGCCCATCAACAAAACCTGGAAACAGCGCCTGGCGGCGGGCGGAGGTGCAGCCACGTCTGTGTGATGTCAGCCTCTGGGTAAGGTCATTAGGGAGGGGCGGGGGAGAGCAGAGGGATGTTTTTATTGGCCGTTCGGTGGACATTCGCTTCCAGAAGAAAAAGAAAAAACAAGAAACCACCTTTCAGATCCGCGGCGGCAGCGCAGCGTATTTATATACGCAGTCTCTTGGCGGCGTATTTATATGCGCAGTCTCTTGGCGGCGTATTTATATACGCAGTCTCTTGGCGGCGTATTTATATACGCAGTCTCTTGGCGGCGTATTTATATACGCAGTCTCTTGGCGGCGTATTTATATACGCAGTCTCTTGGCGGCGTATTTATATACGCAGTCTCTTGGCGGCGTATTTATATACGCAGTCTCTTGGCGGCGTATTTATATACGCAGTCTCTTGGCGGCGTATTTATATACGCAGTCTCTTGGCGGCGTATTTATATACGCAGTCTCTTGGCGGCGTATTTATATACGCAGTCTCTTGGCGGCGTATTTATATACGCAGTCTCTTGGCGGCGTATTCATATACGCAGTCTCTTGGCGGCGTATTTATATACGCAGTCTCTTGGCGGCGTATTCATATACGCAGTCTCTTGGCGGCGTATTCATATACGCAGTCTCTTGGCGGCGTATTCATATACGCAGTCTCTTGGCGGCGTATTCATATACGCAGTCTCTTGGCGGCGTATTCATATACGCAGTCTCTTGGCGGCGTATTTATATACGCAGTCTCTTGGCGGCGTATTCATATACGCAGTCTCTTGGCGGCGTATTTATATACGCAGTCTCTTGGCGGCGTATTCATATACGCAGTCTCTTGGCGGCGTATTCATATACGCAGTCTCTTGGCGGCGTATTTATATACGCAGTCTCTTGGCGGCGTATTTATATACGCAGTCTCTTGGCGGCGTATTTATATACGCAGTCTCTTGGCGGCGTATTTATATACGCAGTCTCTTGGCGGCGTATTTATATACGCAGTCTCTTGGCGGCGTATTTATATACGCAGTCTCTTGGCGGCGTATTCATATACGCAGTCTCTTGGCGGCGTATTCATATACGCAGTCTCTTGGCGGCGTATTTATATACGCAGTCTCTTGGCGTATTTATATACGCAGTCTCTTGGCGGCGTATTTATATACGCAGTCTCTTGGCGGCGTATTTATATACGCAGTCTCTTGGCGGCGTATTTATATACGCAGTCTCTTGGCGGCGTATTTATATACGCAGTCTCTTGGCGGCGTATTCATATACGCAGTCTCTTGGCGGCGTATTTATATACGCAGTCTCTTGGCGGCGTATTCATATACGCAGTCTCTTGGCGGCGTATTCATATACGCAGTCTCTTGGCGGCGTATTCATATACGCAGTCTCTTGGCGGCGTATTCATATACGCAGTCTCTTGGCGGCGTATTTATATACGCAGTCTCTTGGCGGCGTATTCATATACGCAGTCTCTTGGCGGCGTATTTATATACGCAGTCTCTTGGCGGCGTATTCATATACGCAGTCTCTTGGCGGCGTATTCATATACGCAGTCTCTTGGCGGCGTATTCATATACGCAGTCTCTTGGCGGCGTATTTATATACGCAGTCTCTTGGCGGCGTATTTATATACGCAGTCTCTTGGCGGCGTATTCATATACGCAGTCTCTTGGCGGCGTATTCATATACGCAGTCTCTTGGCGGCGTATTCATATACGCAGTCTCTTGGCGGCGTATTTATATACGCAGTCTCTTGGCGGCTTATTCATATACGCAGTCTCTTGGCGGCGTATTTATATACGCAGTCTCTTGGCGGCGTATTTATATACGCAGTCTCTTGGCGGCGTATTTATATACGCAGTCTCTTGGCGGCGTATTTATATACGCAGTCTCTTGGCGGCGTATTCATATACGCAGTCTCTTGGCGGCGTATTCATATACGCAGTCTCTTGGCGGCGTATAAATATACGCAGTTTCTTGGCGGCGTATTCATATACGCAGTCTCTTGGCGGCGTATTTATATACGCAGTCTCTTGGCGGCGTATTCATATACGCAGTCTCTTGGCGGCGTATTTATATACGCAGTCTCTTGGCGGCGTATTCATATGCGCAGTCTCTTGGCGGCGTATTTATATACGCAGTCTCTTGGCGGCGTATTCATATGCGCAGTCTCTTGGCGGCGTATTTATATGCGCAGTCTCTTGGCGGCGTATTTATATGCGCAGTCTCTTGGCGGCGTATTTATATACGCAGTCTCTTGGCGGCGTATTTATATACGCAGTCTCTTGGCGGCGTATTCATATACGCAGTCTCTTGGCGGCGTATTCATATACGCAGTCTCTTGGCGGCGTATTCATATACGCAGTCTCTTGGCGGCGTATTCATATACGCAGTCTCTTGGCGGCGTATTCATATACGCAGTCTCTTGGCGGCGTATTTATATACGCAGTCTCTTGGCGGCGTATTCATATACGCAGTCTCTTGGCGGCGTATTTATATACGCAGTCTCTTGGCGGCGTATTCATATACGCAGTCTCTTGGCGGCGTATTTATATACGCAGTCTCTTGGCGGCGTATTTATATACGCAGTCTCTTGGCGGCTTATTCATTTTTACTTCTGCAATCACACACACACACACACACACACACACACACACACACACACACACACACACACACACACACACACACACACACACACACACACACACACACACACACACACACACACACACACACACACACACACAGATATACACACACATACATACATACATACATACACACCACATATACATACGCACGCATACATGCACACACATACACACGCACACGCACGCATACACGCACATATACACACACACACACACACACAGATATACACACACATACATACATACATACATACACACCACATATACATACGCACGCATACATGCACACACATACACACGCACACGCACGCATACACGCACATATACACGCATACACGCACATATACACGCACATATACACGCACACGCACACATACACGCACATATACACATATATATACACGCACATATACACGCACATATACACGCACATATACACGCACACGCACATATACACGCACGCATACACGCACGCATACACGCACATATACACGCATACACGCACATATACACGCATACACGCACATATACACGCACACGCACATATACACGCACACGCACATATACACGCACACGCACATATACACGCACAAGCACATATACACGCACACGCACACTCACATATACACGCACACGCACATATACACGCACACGCACACTCACATATACACGCACACGCACATATACACGCACACATACACGCACATATACACGCACACGCACATATACACGCACACGCACATATACACGCACACGCACATATACACGCACACGCACATATACACGCACACGCACATATACGCACACGCACATATACACGCACATATACACGCACATATACACGCACATATACACGCACACGCACACATACATATACACGCACACGCACATATGCACGCACATATGCACGCACATATGCACGCACATATGCACGCACATATGCACGCACACACACATATGCACGCACATATGCACGCACATATGCACGCACATATGCACGCACATATGCACGCACATATGCACGCACACACACATATACGCGCACACGCACGCGCACACGCACACGCACGCGCACACGCACACGCACGCGCACACATTCACACACACGCACATATACACGCACACATTCACGCACACATTCACGCACACATACACGCACATACACACGCACACGCACACATACACGCACATACACACGCACACATACACGCACATACACACGCACACGCACACATACACGCACATACACACGCACACGCACACATACACGCACATACACACGCACACATACACGGACACGCACATATACACATACACACATACACAGATACACACACACACATACATACATACACACCACATATACATGCACAGCACATATACATACGCACGCATACATGCACGCATACATGCACACATACACACATATACATGCACATGCACACGCACACGCACACGCACATATGCACATATGCACGCACATATGCACGCACATATGCACGCACATATGCACACGCACACGCACACATATACACGCCCACGCACACATATACACGCCCACGCACATATACACACACACACACACACACCGTTAGCACAAAAACACTAGAGAGAGTGTCCATCCTCCGAAACGTATTGTAACCGATTACGAATCCGTGATATGAACGGGGAAAACCGCCAGTTTCTTAAACCTGCGAAGTGTTGCCCACGGTTAGTGCCAGCAAAGGGTTAATGGTGCCCGTTGCTTTTTGTAGCTGCTGACCCCCAAATGTGAGCACCTGATGCTATGTAATCCCAGTACACAAATTCACGCGCGGTTACATGCACGCTCGGGCACGGATGCATGTACGCGGATGCATGCACGGGCACGCGGATGCACGCACACACAGGCACGTGGAGGAATGCGCGCGGATGCACGCACACAAAGACACACGGATACAACCTGCATGGTCTCTCCCCTTAATTATTAAACCTTTAATAAATCTTAAAATATGAACTAATATAACGCATGAAGAAGGGACCTGCGAGGTCTCAAAACCTCTACACACACGTGTACCAGAGCTCGTGGTACCTCAGTGGTCACTTAATGTCCGTGGACGGCCTCTTAAATCTTCCCCCCCCCCCTTTTTTTTTAAACCAGGAACTAATGGCAGTAACCAATAAGTATCTCAGAAAGCAGGGGGTCTCCGGGGACTTGGTTTGAGGGGATGGCTGGGAAGTGGAAGCCTGTGTGTGCGCGCTAGGCCCTGTGTTTGTGATATTATTACCTCTCGCCATCATTGGACCGTACCGGTAATCTCGGGTCAGTGTGGCAGAATGTGCCCAGTGCAAATTACGGCTCATGTCTGCGGCTAAACGCTGAGGTTAAAGTGAATGTTGTTACTTTGTACACCGCGTACCCTGACATCGCACAGAGCCGGTTACTGGGTTTTTCCAACGAGACACACGGCTTGGTTCTGGTTCTGGTTGTGGCTTCACACGGCAGGATCAGCAGCCAAGTGCAACCGGATCAGGCAAAAAGGGCGAGAGAATCGTTTTTGGATTGGTTTCCTGCCTGTGCCGGCCCATAATGCAACACGTACGGAAACGGCAATACATGTTTTTATTGTGCTCATTTGCATGCCATTACCCAGAATGCTTGTCTACAGTTCAAACACGGCAATATATGGGGTTTGGGGACCAAGAAGACATTCAGTTGCAGTCCTGAGTCATTCCTGTCCCAATAATAGGGGCTTGTCCTATATTCGTGTCCTATATTCGATGCGTGACCGTACTATTTCCATGTAACAGGAAATAATGGGACTGGTCTGAGGTGACAAGGAATTGAGACGAAGATTCAAACCGGATTTTCACTGTACGCCTGGTGCATTAGTCCAGTTAATTTCCCAATACGAAATAACCCCTCTGTGCCTATTTATTTATTTATAAAGGTGTTACCAGGAAGTAATACAGTGAGAGTTACCGCGCGTTTTCAAGTATGTCCTGGGCACAGAGTTATGATGACAAATACATGGTTACATTAAGTGAGCAGGGTTATACATTATATACAAGGCATTGCATACACTGTTGGAGATAATATGTATTATAGGCGTATGTAACAGTTACAGACCAGATTAAAACGTGACACAGCCTTAGTTTTGAAAGTATTGCACACCCGCTCAGCACGAAAATAATTAATACGGTTCAACCCCGTTACAACGCGAATCCGCTTATAGCGCGATGCAAGCATGGCTCCCAATTTCCGTATATATAAATACTTTGCAACACGATTATTGGTGTCTTAAATACTTTATTGTTCAATTGTACATTATTTCTAACGCGATCCGCTTATAACGCGATGCGATCCGCTTATAATGCGATGCGATTCTTTGGACCCCAAGCATATAGCGTTTTGTTTTTTTCTTCATCCTATCCAAGATTCTGGAAATAATGATAAAAATAGCTATTCTATTATTGGCTTTTCCTACCACGTTTGACTTAAAATGGGTTATAACCAGGCATTTTTTTGGGAAGTAGGAGTCAGCCTGGGTGACTGGGCATTCAGATATTCCGTGAATAAAGGGCCTGTATTCAGTGTTCAGAGAGAGCCCCAGCGAGTATAATGCAGCTCCTCACTAATGGAATGCTGGCAGCTCACCGTGCATCTCACGGGTCAGCCGGGGACACTGCTAACACCCACTGCTGTGTGTACCGATCCGTCACTCTGAAGGCTTTCATTTGCCAGTGGCTCTCCCAGAATGAAATAATAAGTCTTTGGCTGGATCCCCGGAGCACAAACACACGGCAATATCCCGGGGATGGGGGGAGCACGTTTCTGTGGTGTGGCGTCGGTGATCCGAATAAACTTCAATGTAAAAACGAATTAAATAATTCAAAACATACATGATCGGGGAGTCAACGGGCATTTTTACTTGTGGTGTGAGATGGGGCATTTTTACTTGTGGTGTAAGCTGGAGTGTGGACGCGTTGAGATGGGCGTTTAAGTGGATCCTTCCCAGAGGCGCTTACTGAGCGTCGCAGAAAGTTGTTGTTGGTGCGAAAGGTCGTTCATTCAATGTATAGGGAGCCGCTTCCCCACGCACGGGGAACACTTTAGCCTCGTTCATTCGAACGGAGCTGAACTGTTCTCCAGAACCAGGAAGCGGATCACAGCATATTAAATAGGGGCCCAGCAATGTCCGTTTTGTTGTCCATAAACTTCATGGAGAATAGCGATCTGATCCAGAAGGCGTTACTTGAATTATAATGGGATGTGCCGACGCTTTGGCATCTCCGATACTCCTGGTTACGATTTTCTTTTCGGTTGATGTTGACGTTAAAACCGGCGTCGGTCCGGCAGATTACCGTCGGATGTAAGAATCGCAGTTAACCCCTTCCTTGTTAGCGGAGCTGCAGAGCGTGGCAGTGATGCGTTAGGTCTGTATAATAGCGCTAGCGCGCACACTCCTGCAGCCCCAGCGATTGGTGGTTATCCCTGCAGGAGATTGGGGAGGCGTGGCTGATGCGTCACGAAGCTGGTTCGCCCTCATTGGCTGAACCGCTTCACGTGACGTCACGCGACAGCGCTTGAAAATACAAAATGTATTGTCTTTTAAATTTGCGGCCGCGCCATCACGCTCTGACGTGTGCCCGCCCGCACTAGACACACTGTCATAGGGAAGACAAGCAATTATCATTGGCGCACGCGATCGCCAGCTGTCAGTGACCTTGGAAACGGCAGAGAATTCTTGCACTCTGGAACTCTTGCTGATCAGCAGCCTGATACAGAGCGCCCTGATACAGAGCGCCCTGATACAGAGCGCCCTGATACAGAGCGCCCTGATACAGAGCGCCCTGATACAGAGCGCCCTGATACAGAGCATCAGGGTGCCCTGATACAGAGCGCCCTGATACAGAGCGCCCTGATACAGAGCGGCCTGATACAGAGCGGCCTGATACAGAGCGCCCTGATACAGAGCGCCCTGATACAGAGCGCCCTGATACAGAGCGCCCTGATAAAGAGCGCCCTGATACAGAGCGCCCTGATACAGAGCGCCCTGATACAGAGCGCCCTGATACAGAGCGCCCTGATACAGAGCGCCCTGATACAGAGCGCCCTGATACAGAGCGCCCTGATACAGAGCGCCCTGATACAGAGCATCAGGGTGCCCTGATACAGAGCGCCCTGATACAGAGCGCCCTGATACAGAGCGCCCTGATACAGAGCGCCCTGATACAGAGCGCCCTGATACAGAGCGCCCTGATACAGAGCGCCCTGATACAGAGCGCCCTTGTGTGTGATCCCCTGTGTACACTGTGTATGTGGTAGAAGGACTAGTTGAGTGGTATCAACACTGCCTTTGAAGTGGGTGAACCCAGTTGTTATGTTTTTACCTTCAGGGCTGCTCCTCTGAGTACTTTTCCCTTCATCCTGTCTATCATCACGGTCCTTCTTGGATGCATGTCATTACCCAGAATCCCTGGCTGCAGTGGAAGCACTGTATGCTAAGGGATAATGGGAAAGGGCAGGTTGCAGATCTGTCTGGGACGTGTCACGGGAGACCAGGACCAGCACATCGGGGGTTAATCCGCCAGACAGAAACACGGTGTATAAAATTACAACTATTTACAGGTACGCCACGCACACACTTACAACTGGGAAACCGGGGTTACTCTACAAACGTGGGTGCGGGGATCTCCCTAAAGAGATCGCCCCTGTTCTTTCTTCCTGCAGGGTCCTCTGCAGCTCCTCCCAGTTACTCCCAACTTCTTCCCAGCTAAAGAACTCTGAGCAAATTGAAAAGACTGCGGTTATTAATACGCCCCGGGGACCTTTGCGCCTAAGGCGACCGCTTAGGTTCGCCTTATGGACGGGCCGGCCCTACATCGGGGGGTGGTGGTGGGTGTGTGTGGGTGTGTGGTGTGTGTGTATTGTAAGCCTGGTTCCAGCACTGCAGGCACTAGGGGTTAATGTGATGCTCAGCTGGAATGTTACAAAGTGTTCTGTGATCTTTGCAAGTAACTGTGATTGTTGTTGCATTTCCACCCACCAATCAGGGGCTGGGTCATATTGCAAACACCTGGGGGGAGGGAGACCCCTGGGGGGGGGCAGGGGGGGGAGACCCCTGGGGGGGGGGAGGGAGACCCCTGGGGGGGGGGAGGGAGATCCATAGCTAGATCAGGTAAGATAAGCTTTAGCACAGGTGGCTAAATCAGTGACTGCACCACTTGTGCTGAAGCAGGAATATCTTAAAAGCTGGACCTGTTGGTGGCCCTTGAGGACAGGAGTTGGGTTGTTGATTGAGCCACCTGCGCTGAGGCATGGATGTCCTGAAAACCCGACCTGTTGATGGCCTCTGAGTACTGGCGTTGCCGCACCCCTGCTGTAAATAGAACTCGCACTGACTGTAATATTTTGGAAGGGCGTCATTTCCACCTGAGAGCACTTTCAGGAAAGTGCATCTGAAGTAGGGTTTAGGGTGTTATATCTGCACTGCAGCCTCTCCGGGAGGCTCCTTTCCTCCCCTTGAGCACCGCTGTTCAGAAGGCGATGTGATGTGTGGGCTGAATGGGGCATGTCATCTTCACACCGCTTTGTATCAGGGTGACCTGTTAGTGCGGCCTCTCGACCCTTCTACAGTTTCCATTAAAGCAGCAAAACGTGAAAAATACGATTTAAAAAGAAAAAAAATCTGTTCTGTAGTATTAAAATGTGCAGACTGTATTATCTAACCGCTAATGCCATTTTAATGTTTTTTGTTAATGTACAGATCATCCTCTGGTTGCTACAGCAACCATTTAGAAAGTCATATCCACTCCCTCTTTTAAAACCGGCTCGCGCACACATCTTGTTGAGCTCTGCCCTTTAGCAACAAAGTATCACAAACAGCTTTGTTGCTTTTTTCTAAACGGCAGACTGTCGCTCAAAGCTGTAACAATTGGAAACAGTGCGCTGCCGGGGAAAACCGCGCGCTGCCGCAGCCGGGGAAAACCGCGCGCTGCCGCAGCCGGGGACACCGCGCGCTGCCTCATTGAACCTGACTAGACATTTGCAAAAACACCTAGAGCTTATTTCTGAACCATGAATCCAGTTTCTGTTCAGCAAAGGAAAGGCTTGGCTATGCGCCCACGTGCTCTCCCACCCGGCCCTTAACCCCCGTACCAGCGTCACATTGCAGAGCCACTATCACCAACCCTGCACTGCTGAGAACCAAATGTACGACATGAGCTGTCTGTGAGTGGGGTTACTGGCTCTACACTTCTTTAACCCAGACTGTGCTGAAAAAGCTGTGTAATGCGGCAGGTATACGCTTAGAGGGGATCCATGTTAAAATGGATAAGACTCAGAGTGACGCAGTGAGTGCTCATTTGCATGACATTTCCCAGAATCCCTGGCTGCAGTGGAAGCATGTTTTGTTGAGCGGTAATGGGGGAAAGACTGGGTTGCAGGCCTGTGTGAGACGTGCGAATGAGCTCACACCGGGGGATTTACATTTACTTAACCCCGCTCCAAATCCCTTAAAACATCACGCCGCGTTTAAACGGCAGGTCTTGGGGTTCGGACATGCGAATGAGCACGTCGTTTCCTCCATAAAGGGAATCCCTCTCCGGCTTCAGCGCGGTGTGCGGAGGAACGTGGCTAAATCGGGTACAGCGCCAGCAACCCCGAGGGACGACTAACATGCCCGAAACTACCATCTTATACACATGAACTCCATGCGCTGGGGCAAGAGTCAGACCTCATTCACTTTCTCCTTCACAGGCCTTGGGCTCCCAACAGTAGAGTGTAAGCTTCAGCGTCAAGCCTCATGGCAGATGCAGAATGCACAGCACTGTGTATACTGCAGCAATAGACAAGCAGTGGAAATGTTGCCAATGCAGATAATATATGGTTGCCAATCGCCATTCCCAGCCCAAACTAGCAGTTATTTCTAGGAAATCAGCTGCATTGGCTTGTAATGGGGACGCGCGCGCAGCAGCTGTAAATCAGTTGGGAGGGAATGCAGCGTGTGCGGCTTGTTTTGCAATTAAATTGCTTCAGGCTGTTGAATCGCTAGATAAATTTGACCTAGATGGATCCGCACAACCTTAGTGAGGGGGGAGGAGGGGGGCCATTAATATTCTATTTCCAGTCCTTTCCCAAAAGGAAGCGCGCTGCTGAGCAAACGGCAGGAAAAGGAAGTTTAAAGGTCTGCTCCTGCCTGCCAATGAGATCAGGCACTGAATGGGAAGATGCATAACGCATTCTGGAATGTAAAGCGGGTTATGTGAATCCCGCGTGTGGTGACCGGCTTCCTTTCCCCCATTGTGGCGGTTATAATAACCTGCTCGTAGGTTACTGCTTTGATAGGATAGATTTTGTAGGGTTGCACGGGGTTTGCTGTGTATATGCTCGGACAGACGGCGAATGACCTAGCCCAGGCCTGCACAACTCCAGTCCTCGAGGTTTTCAGAATATCCCTGCTTCAGCACAGGTGGCGCAATCAGTCCCAGCTTCAGCACAGGCGGCTCATTTTGTCCCTGCTTCAGCGCAGGTGGCTCAATCAGTGGCTCCTCAGTCTTTGACTGAGCCACTAATTGAGCCAGCTGTGCTGAAGTATGGAAATCCTGAAAACCTGGCCTGTTTGCGGCCCTCGAGGACTGGAGTTGGGCAGGCCTGACCTAGCCTGTGAGATATAGGTCCCTATGTAAGAAAGCACGGCTGCCTTTTAATTTATTCATTCATTTGTAGGGTTTTCTGGCTGTAAAGGGGGTAACTTTGTAACACCTGTAACCACATTTTGAGACTGCGCGATGTTTGTTTTTGCTGATGTCTGTCCTTTCCTCCTCATATTTGCACAGATTTGTATTTGGGGGAAAAGGAGGAGGACTCATTATTTCCGTGTGTTGAGCGGTGTAAGCAATAGCTTCAGCTTCCTCTCACACGGAGTAAGTTTCCTGTGTGCCTTCTACATCAGGATGGCCAGCTTCAATCCTCAAGGGCCACCAACAGGTCAGGTTTTCAGGATATCCCTGCTTCAGCACAGGTCACTCAATCATCAGCACAGGGGGCTCAATCAGTGGCTCAGTCTTTGACTAAGCCACTGACTGAGCCACCTGTGCTGAAGCAGGGGTGGAGTTGGCTACCCTTCTACATTGTAAGAAGTTGTTGGGAACCATGAACCCCCCCGTGGCAAACGGTTAACGTACGCTGCTACATTTTTCTGCTGGTGTCAAAGAAAAAAACCTTTTCTGGAAATGCTTCAGCGGACGCGGGCCTGATGCGGTGTTTTTGAATTTGGAGCGCTGTATGTAACGCTCAAGTTGGTTATAATAGAAAGTAATATTTCCTGGCGCCCGTAATCATTTTAGTCTGATTTTGTATCCCGCACTGTTTTTTTAAATTTATTTTAAATCGGGGGCGTTCTTGATCCGTAGAACTCGCGCGTCGCGTCTTACTGCTCGTCGGCGTAATGGGAATTTAATGACGTAGTTTGCAAAGTTGAGCTGTCTTTGATGGGCACGTTCAGCTAGCGGAGGAGAAGCGAATGGTGTATCCAGATCCTATCGGAGCCAGTCACTGTGTACAGCTGCCTGACACCTCTGGGGGGGATACGGCGTGTTGCATCTGCATGGGGTCCCACATGAACGTCCCATAATGGCGCTTAGCTGCCTGCTGCAATTATTACATGATTGTGTGTACAGCTCGTGCGGGTAAGTAATGAGTGTCATTATAGGCCATAACTGCAGAATAATGTGTTCAATTATAGTGCCAACGAGCAGGTTGTTTTGTTTTCCCCCCTCGGTGTGTGTGACGTGAGGATGGGTTTTTGCTTATGGGGAGGTTGTGTTGCAGGCTGAGGAGGGGTAAATGAGAATACCCGCAGACGTGTGTGTGTGTGTGTGTGTGTGTGTGTGTGTGTGTGTGTGTGTGTGTCTGTGTCTTAATAGTCAGGAGCAAATAAAAATGCCACGTGTGAGCACATTCACATCTCACAGGTCTGCAACCCTGTCTTTCCCCATTATCTCTTTAGCATACAGTGCTTCCACTGCAGCAGGAATTCTGGGTAATGACATGCAAATGAGCACTCACGGTGTGTCACCTTAGACTTCTTGTCCATTTTAGCACCAGCCCTATAAGCCTATGCCTGCCGCGTTACCCCGCTTTCCAGCACAGCCCGGGACAGAGACGTGCACAGCTAGGAAATCACGAGTTCAATCTCAGTTCAGCCATTGATGCCAGACAGGAATCGTGTCGTGAGAGGGTTAACCCCGAGGATAACGGGGTGCAAAGCAGGACAGCGATGTTTGAAAGTGCTGAAACCCAGCAGGGTGCTTTTGGGGGGCAGCAGACAGGAGGTAGTTTTGCCGCTGTATATAGTCTCTTGAGTGGGGGTGTCACTCAGTCCTCAAGGGCCACCAACAGGACAGGTTTTATGGATATCCCTGCTTCAGCACAGGTGGATCAATCAGAGGCTCAGTCGAAGACTGATCTACCTATGCTGAAGCAGGGACTGATTGAGCCACCTGTACTGAAGCAGGAACTGATTGAGCCACCTGTGCTGAAGCTGGGATATCCTGAAAACCTAACCTGTTGGGCGCCTTGAGGACTGGAGTTGAGCACCACAGCTATAGAGTGACCTACAGGAGTACCCTTTATATGGGGTGTCCTAAATATGGGATACTGCAGGAGGTGAAGGGGTTAAGCCTGGCTAGTGGTCCTTATCCACCGTCTATTCCTCTGTTCCTGTGTAAACGAACCAACAGGACAGGTTCAAGTGCCGAGCCTCTCCGCCCCTGTTTCTCTTGGGGAGGAGGGGGCTATCGCCTGTGGTTTCTGGGGAGATGTCACACCCTCGCCCCCTCTCGGGGGTCATGTTGGCATATATATCGCAGAGTAATAACCGTAACAAAGCGCCTGCCGCAGACGCAGAGCACAAACCGCGTGAAAGTGGTGATTGGTGAGACGGCGCTGACGTGAGGAGTAATGGACTCGTCCTCCTGAATTATTCCGTCTCTGGGTTCCTGCTGCCTTGCAGGTCCCTCCCTGGCTGCAGGTAAATAAGGCTCCTTAACCCCTTCTGTGCCAGGGGGGCTCTGCACTATTGATGTTTCATTGAATAAAGCAGTTAGGGTGCATAGCTAAACCCACCTCTCTTTGTACTTTTCGCGCCCACCTTCCATCAAAGCCCCTTTGAGGTTCCCACAGATTCATGACAAGTCAGAAAACCCAAATACTGTAGCTCGTTAACCCCTGAAGCACCAGTTTGACCAATAACCTCACATCTCATGTAATTATCATGACTGTAGCAAAGGAATAAACTCTCTACTGTACAGCAAATAAAAATAGAGCGCTGTGAGCTCATTCACTCGTCTGTCAGGTCTGCAACCCTGCCCTTCCCCATTATCTCTTAACATACAGTGCTTCCACTGCAGCCAGGGATTCTGGGTAATGACAGGCAAATGAGCACACCATGTCACCTTTTGCTTCAAATCCATTTTAACATGGGACCCCCAATAAGCTTAAGCCTGCCGCATTACACAGATTTTAAGCACAGCCTGGGCTACAGAAGGGCAGAGCTAGTAACCCTACTCACAGACAGCTCTGAACAATACATAATCGTTGCAATAAACATTCCAGCTCATATCTACTAAGCGGTGCGACGCCACAAGACGCGGTATGGCCTATTTAAGGCTATTGACCATAAGGGGTCTTCAGACACTGGAACATTGCTTCTGGGATACCACTGCTTGGTAAATACGGGCCGACATTGTGTAGCTTGGACAAGCGGGGCTGGCGGTGTCGCCGTGGAGCGGGGCTGGCGGTGTCGCCGTGGAGCGGGGCTGGCGATGTCGCCGTGGAGCGGGGCTGGCGGTGTCGCCGTGGAGCGGGGCTGGCGGTGTCGCCGTGGAGCGGGGCTGGCGTTGTCGCCGTGGAGCGGGGCTGGCGGTGTCGCCGTGGAGCGGGGCTGGCGGTGTCGCCGTGGGGCGGGGCCTGGCGATGTCGCCGTGGAGCGGGGCTGGCGATGTCACCGTGGAGCGGGGCTGGCGATGTCACCGTGTAGCGGGGCTGGCGATGTCACCGTGGAGCGGGGCTGGCGGTGTCGCCGTGGGGCGGGGCTGGCAATGTCACCGTGGAGCGGGGCTGGCGATGTCGCCGTGGGGCGGGGCCTGGCGATGTCGCCGTGGGGCGGGGCCTGGCGATGTCACCGTGGGGCGGGGCCTGGCGATGTCACCGTGGGGCGGGGCCTGGCGATGTCGCCGTGGAGCGGGGCTGGCGGTGTCACCGTGGAGCGGGGCTGGCGGTGTCACCGTGGAGCGGGGCTGGCGATGTCGCCGTGGAGCGGGGCTGGCGGTGTCGCCGTGGAGCGGGGCTGGCGGTGTCGCCGTGGAGCGGGGCTGGCGGTGTCACCGTGGAGCGGGGCTGGCGATGTCGCCGTGGAGCGGGGCTGGCGGTGTCGCCGTGGAGCGGGGCTGGCGGTGTCGCCGTGGGGCGGGGCCTGGCGATGTCGCCGTGGAGCGGGGCTGGCGATGTCACCGTGGAGCGGGGCTGGCGATGTCACCGTGGAGCGGGGCTGGCGATGTCACCGTGGAGCGGGGCTGGCGGTGTCGCCGTGGGGCGGGGCTGGCAATGTCACCGTGGAGCGGGGCTGGCGATGTCGCCGTGGGGCGGGGCCTGGCGATGTCGCCGTGGGGCGGGGCCTGGCGATGTCACCGTGGGGCGGGGCCTGGCGATGTCGCCGTGGAGCGGGGCTGGCGGTGTCACCGTGGAGCGGGGCTGGCGATGTCGCCGTGGAGCGGGGCTGGCGGTGTCGCCGTGGAGCGGGGCTGGCGGTGTCACCGTGGGGCGGGGCCTGGCGATGTCGCCGTGGGGCGGGGCCTGGCGATGTCACCGTGGGGCGGGGCCTGGCGGTGTCGCCGTGGGGCGGGGCTGGCAATGTCACCGTGGAGCGGGGCTGGCGATGTCGCCGTGGGGCGGGGCCTGGCGATGTCGCCGTGGGGCGGGGCCTGGCGATGTCACCGTGGGGCGGGGCCTGGCGATGTCACCGTGGGGCGGGGCCTGGCGATGTCGCCGTGGAGCGGGGCTGGCGGTGTCACCGTGGAGCGGGGCTGGCGGTGTCACCGTGGAGCGGGGCTGGCGATGTCGCCGTGGAGCGGGGCTGGCGGTGTCGCCGTGGAGCGGGGCTGGCGGTGTCGCCGTGGAGCGGGGCTGGCGGTGTCACCGTGGAGCGGGGCTGGCGATGTCGCCGTGGAGCGGGGCTGGCGGTGTCGCCGTGGAGCGGGGCTGGCGGTGTCGCCGTGGGGCGGGGCCTGGCGATGTCGCCGTGGAGCGGGGCTGGCGATGTCACCGTGGAGCGGGGCTGGCGATGTCACCGTGGAGCGGGGCTGGCGATGTCACCGTGGAGCGGGGCTGGCGGTGTCGCCGTGGGGCGGGGCTGGCAATGTCACCGTGGAGCGGGGCTGGCGATGTCGCCGTGGGGCGGGGCCTGGCGATGTCGCCGTGGGGCGGGGCCTGGCGATGTCACCGTGGGGCGGGGCCTGGCGATGTCGCCGTGGAGCGGGGCTGGCGGTGTCACCGTGGAGCGGGGCTGGCGATGTCGCCGTGGAGCGGGGCTGGCGGTGTCGCCGTGGAGCGGGGCTGGCGGTGTCACCGTGGGGCGGGGCCTGGCGATGTCGCCGTGGGGCGGGGCCTGGCGATGTCACCGTGGGGCGGGGCCTGGCGATGTCGCCGTGGAGCGGGGCTGGCGGTGTCGCCGTGGAGCGGGGCCTGGCGATGTCGCCGTGGAGCGGGGCTGGCGGTGTCGCCGTGGAGCGGGGCTGGCGGTGTCGCCGTGGAGCGGGGCTGGCGGTGTCACCGTGGGGCGGGGCCTGGCGATGTCGCCGTGGGGCGGGGCCTGGCGATGTCGCCGTGGAGCGGGGCTGGCGATGTCGCCGTGGAGCGGGGCTGGCGATGTCACCGTGGAGCGGGGCTGGCGGTGTCGCCGTGGAGCGGGGCTGGCGGTGTCGCCGTGGAGCGGGGCTGGCGGTGTCGCCGTGGAGCGGGGCTGGCGATGTCACCGTGGAGCGGGGCTGGCGATGTCACCGTGGAGCGGGGCTGGCGGTGTCACCGTGGAGCGGGGCTGGCGATGTCGCCGTGGAGCGGGGCTGGCGATGTCGCCGTGGAGCGGGGCTGGCGATGTCGCCGTGGAGCGGGGCTGGCGGTGTCACCGTGGGGCGGGGCCTGGCGATGTCGCCGTGGAGCGGGGCTGGCGATGTCGCCGTGGAGCGGGGCTGGCGATGTCGCCGTGGAGCGGGGCTGGCGGTGTCGCCGTGGAGCGGGGCTGGCGATGTCGCCGTGGGGCGGGGCTGGCGGTGTCGCCGCGGAGCGGGGCTGGCGGTGTCGCCGCGGAGCGGGGCTGGCGGTGTCGCCGTGGAGCGGGGCTGGCGATGTCGCCGTGGAGCGGGGCTGGCGGTGTCGCCGTGGAGCGGGGCTGGCGATGTCGCCGTGGAGCGTGCCTGGCGGTGTCGCCGTGGGGCGGGGCTGGCGATGTCACCGTGGGGCGGGGCCTGGCGATGTCGCCGTGGAGCGTGCCTGGCGGTGTCGCCGTGGGGCGGGGCCTGGCGATGTCACCGTGGAGCGGGGCCTGGCGATGTCACCGTGGAGCGGGGCCTGGCGATGTCGCCGTGGAGCGGGGCTGGCGATGTCGCCGTGGAGCGGGGCTGGCGATGTCACCGTGGAGCGGGGCTGGCGGTGTCACCGTGGAGCGGGGCTGGCGGTGTCACCGTGGAGCGGGGCTGGCGATGTCGCCGTGGAGCGGGGCTGGCGATGTCGCCGTGGAGCGGGGCTGGCGATGTCACCGTGGAGCGGGGCTGGCGGTGTCACCGTGGAGCGGGGCTGGCGATGTCGCCGTGGAGCGGGGCTGGCGATGTCGCCGTGGAGCGGGGCTGGCGATGTCGCCGTGGGGCGGGGCCTGGCGATGTCGCCGTGGAGCGGGCCTGGCGGTGTCGCCGTGGAGCGGGGCTGGCGATGTCGCCGTGGAGCGGGGCTGGCGATGTCGCCGTGGGGCGGGGCTGGCGATGTCGCCGTGGAGCGGGCCTGGCGATGTCGCCGTGGAGCGGGGCTGGCGATGTCGCCGTGGAGCGGGGCTGGCAGTGTCGCCGTGGAGCGGGGCTGGCGATGTCGCCGTGGAGCGGGGCTGGCGGTGTCACCGTGGAGCGGGGCTGGCGATGTCGCCGTGGAGCGGGGCTGGCGATGTCGCCGTGGAGCGGGGCTGGCGATGTCGCCGTGGAGCGGGGCTGGCGGTGTCACCGTGGGGCGGGGCCTGGCGATGTCGCCGTGGAGCGGGGCTGGCGATGTCGCCGTGGAGCGGGGCTGGCGATGTCGCCGTGGAGCGGGGCTGGCGGTGTCGCCGTGGAGCGGGGCTGGCGGTGTCGCCGTGGAGCGGGGCTGGCGATGTCGCCGTGGGGCGGGGCTGGCGGTGTCGCCGCGGAGCGGGGCTGGCGGTGTCGCCGCGGAGCGGGGCTGGCGGTGTCGCCGTGGAGCGGGGCTGGCGATGTCGCCGTGGAGCGGGGCTGGCGGTGTCGCCGTGGAGCGGGGCTGGCGATGTCGCCGTGGAGCGTGCCTGGCGGTGTCGCCGTGGGGCGGGGCTGGCGATGTCACCGTGGGGCGGGGCCTGGCGATGTCGCCGTGGAGCGTGCCTGGCGGTGTCGCCGTGGGGCGGGGCCTGGCGATGTCACCGTGGAGCGGGGCCTGGCGATGTCACCGTGGAGCGGGGCCTGGCGATGTCACCGTGGAGCGGGGCCTGGCGATGTCACCGTGGAGCGGGGCTGGCGGTGTCGCCGTGGAGCGGGGCTGGCGGTGTCGCCGCGGGGCTGGCGATGTCGCCGTGGAGCGGGGCTGGCGGTGTCGCCGTGGAGCGGGGCTGGCGGTGTCGCCGTGGAGCGGGGCTGGCGGTGTCACCGTGGAGCGGGGCTGGCGATGTCACCGTGGAGCGGGGCTGGCGATGTCACCGTGGAGCGGGGCTGGCGGTGTCGCCGTGGAGCGGGGCTGGCGGTGTCACCGCGGGGCGGGGCTGGCGATGTCGCCGTGGAGCGGGGCTGGCGATGTCGCCGCGGAGCGGGGCTGGCGGTGTCGCCGCGGGGCGGGGCTGGCGATGTCGCCGTGGAGCGGGGCTGGCGATGTCACCGTGGAGCGGGGCTGGCGGTGTCACCGTGGAGCGGGGCTGGCGATGTCGCCGTGGAGCGGGGCTGGCGATGTCGCCGTGGAGCGGGGCTGGCGATGTCGCCGTGGGGCGGGGCCTGGCGATGTCACCGTGGAGCGGGCCTGGCGGTGTCGCCGTGGAGCGGGGCTGGCGATGTCGCCGTGGAGCGGGGCTGGCGATGTCGCCGTGGGGCGGGGCTGGCGATGTCGCCGTGGGGCGGGGCTGGCGATGTCGCCGTGGAGCGGGCCTGGCGATGTCGCCGTGGAGCGGGGCTGGCGATGTCGCCGTGGAGCGGGGCTGGCAGTGTCGCCGTGGAGCGGGGCTGGCGATGTCACCGTGGAGCGGGGCTGGCGATGTCGCCGTGGAGCGGGGCTGGCGATGTCGCCGTGGAGCGGGGCTGGCGATGTCGCCGTGGAGCGGGGCTGGCGATGTCGCCGTGGGGCGGGGCCTGGCGATGTCGCCGTGGAGCGGGGCTGGCGATGTCGCCGTGGAGCGGGGCTGGCGATGTCGCCGTGGAGCGGGGCTGGCGGTGTCGCCGTGGAGCGGGGCTGGCGATGTCGCCGTGGGGCGGGGCTGGCGGTGTCGCCGCGGAGCGGGGCTGGCGGTGTCGCCGCGGAGCGGGGCTGGCGGTGTCGCCGCGGAGCGGGGCTGGCGATGTCGCCGTGGAGCGGGGCTGGCGGTGTCGCCGTGGAGCGGGGCTGGCGATGTCGCCGTGGAGCGTGCCTGGCGGTGTCGCCGTGGGGCGGGGCTGGCGATGTCACCGTGGAGCGTGCCTGGCGGTGTCGCCGTGGGGCGGGGCCTGGCGATGTCACCGTGGAGCGGGGCCTGGCGATGTCACCGTGGAGCGGGGCCTGGCGATGTCACCGTGGAGCGGGGCCTGGCGATGTCACCGTGGAGCGGGGCTGGCGGTGTCGCCGTGGAGCGGGGCTGGCGGTGTCGCCGCGGGGCTGGCGATGTCGCCGTGGAGCGGGGCTGGCGGTGTCGCCGTGGAGCGGGGCTGGCGGTGTCGCCGTGGAGCGGGGCTGGCGGTGTCACCGTGGAGCGGGGCTGGCGATGTCACCGTGGAGCGGGGCTGGCGATGTCACCGTGGAGCGGGGCTGGCGGTGTCGCCGTGGAGCGGGGCTGGCGGTGTCACCGCGGGGCGGGGCTGGCGATGTCGCCGTGGAGCGGGGCTGGCGATGTCGCCGCGGAGCGGGGCTGGCGGTGTCGCCGCGGGGCGGGGCTGGCGATGTCGCCGTGGAGCGGGGCTGGCGGTGTCGCCGTGGAGCGGGGCTGGCGATGTCGCCGTGGAGCGGGGCTGGCGGTGTCACCGTGGGGCGGGGCCTGGCGATGTCGCCGTGGAGCGGGGCTGGCGGTGTCGCCGTGGAGCGGGGCTGGCGATGTCGCCGTGGAGCGGGGCCTGGCGATGTCGCCGTGGAGCGGGGCTGGCGATGTCGCCGTGGAGCGGGGCTGGCGGTGTCGCCGTGGAGCGGGGCTGGCGGTGTCGCCGTGGAGCGGGGCTGGCGGTGTCGCCGTGGAGCGGGGCTGGCGGTGTCGCCGTGGAGCGGGGCTGGCGGTGTCGCCGTGGAGCGGGGCTGGCGATGTCGCCGTGGAGCGGGGCTGGCGGTGTCGCCGTGGAGCGGGGCTGGCGGTGTCGCCGTGGAGCGGGGCTGGCGGTGTCGCCGTGGAGCGGGGCTGGCGGTGTCGCCGTGGAGCGGGGCCTGGCGATGTCGCCGTGGAGCGGGGCTGGCGGTGTCACCGTGGAGCGGGCCTGGCGATGTCGCCGTGGAGCGGGGCTGGCGGTGTCGCCGTGGAGCGGGGCTGGCGATGTCGCCGTGGAGCGGGGCTGGCGGTGTCGCCGTGGAGCGGGGCTGGCGGTGTCGCCGTGGAGCGGGGCTGGCGGTGTCGCCGTGGAGCGGGGCTGGCGGTGTCGCCGTGGAGCGGGGCTGGCGGTGTCGCCGTGGAGCGGGGCTGGCGATGTCGCCGTGGAGCGGGGCCTGGCGATGTCGCCGTGGAGCGGGGCTGGCGGTGTCACCGTGGAGCGGGCCTGGCGATGTCGCCGTGGAGCGGGGCTGGCGGTGTCGCCGTGGAGCGGGGCTGGCGATGTCGCCGTGGAGCGGGGGCTGGCGGTGTCGCCGTGGAGCGGGCCTGGCGATGTCGCCGTGGAGCGGGGCTGGCGATGTCGCCGTGGAGCGGGGCTGGCGGTGTCGCCGTGGAGCGGGGCTGGCGGTGTCGCCGTGGAGCGGGGCTGGCGGTGTCGCCGTGGAGCGGGGCTGGCGATGTCGCCGTGGAGCGGGGCTGGCGGTGTCGCCGTGGAGCGGGGCTGGCGGTGTCGCCGTGGAGCGGGGCTGGCGGTGTCGCCGTGGAGCGGGGCTGGCGATGTCGCCGTGGAGCGGGGGCTGGCGATGTCGCCGTGGAGCGGGGCTGGCGGTGTCGCCGTGGAGCGGGGCTGGCGGTGTCGCCGCGGAGCGGGGCTGGCGGTGTCGCCGCGGAGCGGGGCTGGCGATGTCGCCGCGGAGCGGGGCTGGCGGTGTCGCCGCGGAGCGGGGCTGGCGATGTCGCCGCGGAGCGGGGCTGGCGGTGTCGCCGCGGAGCGGGGCTGGCGATGTCGCCGCGGAGCGGGGCTGGCGATGTCGCCGCGGAGCGGGGCTGGCGATGTCGCCGCGGAGCGGGGCTGGCGGTGTCGCCGCGGAGCGGGGCTGGCGGTGTCGCCGTGGAGCGGGCCTGGCGATGTCGCCGTGGAGCGGGCCTGGCGGTGTCACCGTGGAGCGTGCCTGGCGATGTCACCGTGGAGCGTGCCTGGCGATGTCACCGTGGAGCGTGCCTGGCGATGTCACCGTGGAGCGTGCCTGGCGATGTCACCGTGGAGCGGGGCTGGCGATGTCACCGTGGAGCGGGCCTGGCGGTGTCACCGTGGAGCGTGCCTGGCGGTGGCACCGTGGAGCGTGCCTGGCGATGTCACCGTAGAGCGTGCCTGGCGATGTCACCGTGGAGCGTGCCTGGCGATGTCACCGTGGAGCGGGCCTGGCGGTGTCACCGTGGAGCGTGCCTGGCGGTGGCACCGTGGAGCGTGCCTGGCGATGTCACCGTAGAGCGTGCCTGGCGATGTCACCGTGGAGCGGGGCTGGCGGTGTCACCGTGGAGCGTGCATGGACAGATACAGCAGTGCCATTCTCAGCACACAGCTGGTGAGCAGGAACAACTGTCGGGGGGCTGCCAGTCGGGTGGGCAGCTTTGAGACGCTCGGAGTAAGGTTTTACTAGCGGGGACGCGTAATTCCCTGGCATCTCGCCACCCCGGCTTAAGTTCCCCGCCCCACACGGGAAGCATTTTAATAGCCTGAGTTGGTAATGCATAAAGGCTAAAAAACCCTCCTTGCTACCAATGGGGCCAAATGCTGGCGTGACGCAGGCAAGCTGCACTGGCTGGTGCACCTCTTGTTAGAACATCTACCCATGTGGCATAGGTACTCGATACCACCATTTGTTCCCACGAAGATCTATATTGAAGTTGGTAACAACGTCATTTTTGATGGCACACTTCTTCCAATGGGACGCACACCGTGGTAAGCGGCATTGTACAGAGAATGTTACCGGCACCGTCTCCGACGAGCTAACGATTTTATATTTTGGCACAGGGAGAGATGGTGACCCAAACTCACAAGAAGCGGTCCCTGGGATTTGAACCAAGCTCCCCTGGACTTGGGGTCCATTCCTTTGCTCGCTGAGCCACTGCTTCAGCCCAATTGATTTGTGGCAAAGAAGTAGTTGAAGTTTTAGGTTAGGGGTAAGAACGTCACCTTTTTGGTGTGGAAGAACCCAGTGTGAGTCCTTGTTTCAGGGCCACTTGTTTCACACAGATCTCTCTATGATATTACATGGCTAAATATCTCATTCTGGCCGTATACATATCACCCCCCCCCCCCCCACACACACACACACCGCAGATCCTTGTTGAAGTCCCCCAACTCCTTCTCGAAAGGTAGACTCCAAGGGGCTTGGAACACTGGTAGCAAAGGGGTTAATAAATGGCTCTCCATTTGTGGCATTAAGTTTGTGTGTGTTGTGTGTGTTGTGTGTGTGTGTGTGTGTGGTCTAGATTTAAAAAAATAAATAAATAAATAATTATATCCGAAATAGAAAAGATGGCGTCTCACAGATTGTGTGCACACCTGTTACACTCGCTGTTCCAGAGACACAGCTGTAGTAATGGGCTCATTTGCTGGGATAGAGAAATATGGCTGCCAGTGGAAGCATCATTTTGTACACTTTATTCTTGTATACAGTATGATGTCTTAGGCCGTGCTTATAGTGCCGGCGACGCGAATTCGCCCAAAAACAAGCATTGCCGCCGCCGCGCGCGCTTATAGTGCACGCGACGTCGCCGTCGCAAAAACCCGCCGCCGACAAAATTTGATTTTTCAAGGGCCGTCACGGGACGGCCCTTTAACAAATCAAATTGCGGGAATTCCGCGATGCCGCCGACCGTCGAAACATAACTTTCGCCGGTGGCGACGGGTGACGTCACCCATCGTGTTGCTGTCGCCGTCGGCGGCACTATAGGCAAAGCCTTATTCTAATGACAGAGACATCACAGTGCTGAGTATTTTTGGGGGTGCGTTTCCCAGGTAACTGTTACACTGGAGATGTGCGCCTGCGTTTCCTGCAGCACGGGAGGGGTTAATGCCTTTTCCGATCACCGATGTATTTTCAGCACTTGGCGAATGTTCCCGTTGGAGCTGAGCCAGGGGACCACCGGGACGAGGGGCGGTTTCGGGTTTCCTTACCACTTGGGTTCTCTCCAGCGGGACGATCACGGTCCCAGCTTCACAGCTCCGACGGAAAGAGGTTTTCTGTTTCCCTTCCTTCTAAATCCCTTTTATAGGGGTGTTATTCAAAATAACGCATCTTATTTAAAAAAATATATATATCTGCATTCTGCCCTATTAATGCTACAAGTGGGGAGAAATGTTTATGAACCCCTGTGCTGCCTTTCCTTCACCGCGGGGTTTGGACGAGCACGGGCCTCTCCAAGAGAAGCAGAAGCCGGAGCAATCCGCCGGGTACCTTGGAGGTCTGTGTGACAGTGGCGTCAAACATTAAAGCACCTCAAAGATGGCGGCCTCAGTCGGTCATCTCAAATCCTTTTTATTTTCAATTGAATTTGCTGTCCGCGCTGATCGCCATATTTTTGCTTTGTGTTTTATTTATTTATTTATTTAAATCCTATTTTTCTGCCTTCCCCATCCCTCTTTTCATTCCTTTTTTACATTAAATCCGATGCTCCGTTTTAGGAGATATAAGCGTTTGAAATATTAAGTGGAGGTTAAAATGGAGCTCTCCCCAGAGCCCAGCGCGGTAGCGCTCGCGTGGCGATCCGTGGCCTTTCGGATGTGGAGGAGGTGACGAGGAAGCGTGTCGAAGGCGTGCCCTTGTCATCACGTGAGCAGTTCGCCCTCATTGGCAGACAGCGCACGTTACAGGCCGTCGCGCGCCGAAATAAAAAAAATTTGTCTCGCGAAAAAACTGGCCGCGCCGTCACTCTTGTGCGCGCTCACACGCTCTGTGGTCGTCCCCATTGACTCGCGTCCTTTTCTTTGCGCCGTTGCGCCGACTGTGGACGCGGCCTAATCATTACCATGGCAACGTCAGACGCTAGAAATGGCCACAATCATGATTTTGTTCACATTTTTTAAATAAAAAGTGCAGGACATGCTCTGGGGGCGAGGTACGGTATTGAATGAGTTAAACGTCTATAGACTTCGGGAGGGGGGCGGTGGGGGGGAGGTTGCAGATTTACATGGGGGGGGGGCCTTTTTTGTTTCCGCGGAACATGAGCTTCTGTCCTAATGAGTAGCCCACCTGTCGCTCGCTGACTCTCTGCCATTGTGCTGACTGCGCTGCGCGTCTCTGTGAGGGGGTGCAGCTGATTCTGGGGAACAATGCGGGTTCTGTTTGGTGTAGTCGAGCGGCTGTGATGTGGAGACTGAACTCAGTACATTTTGTTCAATGCCTTTTATAACAGTTTACACAGCGGCAGACCCGGCTAGGGCCCGTGGGGACACAAGTGTGTGTTCACGGAGTTAACCCTTTGCGGGCCACAGCGCTGTCACAATGCAATCGCGACATCGCGCTCCCCGTCTGCCCAGACCAGAAAGTCATGGGGGGGTCCCTAGAGGGCAAGACCTCACGGTTTGATAGTTATTTATTGGGGCGCTCAAGCAGTTAAATGTACGTGATTGACACCATCTTTAAACATACCGGACAAGTATTCGTATGGGTAAATATTTCTTTTTAACGAATAATGTCTCTGCAGGGGGTCTGTGTCCTGAAGTCCTTTGTTATAAAGCTGGGACCCGCTGCACACGCAGGAAGATTTTGTTCACCCAGCCTTTCCCTTCTGGTGATTTGGTTGGTTAATGAGGGCAGCACAATTAGTTTAAAAAAAAAAGATGATGGGTGAGAGCAATCATTATTGCATACGTTTGAAACAGACCCGAAGAAAAGAGAAAGTGACTAATTTGTACACCATTTGTGAATAAGTTAAAATGTGACAGTAACACAGTTAGAAAATATTACCCGATTCCTATACCTATTAATACAAAGGGGCGCGAGAGATTAAATCCGGTCTTGATGAGTTAAAGCAGGCCCAACTGGGGGACACACAAAGTATCGCTTTTATTTCCATGAAAAACCCAGTTTTGGGGATTTTTAAACGAACCATTTCTGCATTCTGTAGTTTATCGCTGATCTGTGAAAGCCGGGTAACGTGGTACCGACGTGGCGGCTATCTCCGAACGTGTCATTCAGTCTTGCCATTATCTCTGCTGTCCGCAGGACCGCTGCCTGACCGGGAAGCTGGAGCCCGTGTCCCCACCGAGCCCCTCTCACGCCGACGGGGAGCTGGATCTGTTACCCGCCCGGCTGTCCAAGGACGAGCTGATGCAGAACATGGACAGAGTGGATCGGGAGATCACCATGGTGGAGCAGCAGATCACCAAGCTGAAAAAGAAGCAGGTTGGTCTCCGTTGGCACATATTTTTGGGGGGAGATTTTGCACTCGGGTCTTGGGAAAATTCCCCTTGTTTGCAAAGTATCTTACGTGTGCCTGTGTCTCTGTGTGTGTCTGTGTGTGTCTGTGTGTGTCTGTGTGTGTCTGTGTGTGTCTGTGTGTGTCTGTGTGCGTCTGTGTGTGTCTGTGTGCCTCTGTGTGCCTCTGTGTGCCTCTGTGTGCGTCTGTGTGCGTCTGTGTGCGTCTGTGTGCGTCTGTGTGCGTCTGTGTGCGTCTGTGTGCGTCTGTGTGTGCCTCTGTGTGCCTCTGTGTGTCTGTGTGTGTCTGTGTGTGTCTGTGTGTGTCTTGTCTGTCCTTCACCATAGACATGGGCAGCAGTTTAATTTGGGTCCTAGTAAATGCCGGCACCTTTAATGCAGCAGGTGAAACCTTTTGGTCAATCTCTTTAACCCTTTGACTGCCCCATGCCTGCATGTCACAAGAGCCGCCAGTCCACGCCAGCGCTTCTCTCCTCCCGTCCTCAAGGGCCACCAACAATTCAGGTTTTCTGGATATCCCTGCTTCAGCAAAGGTGGCTTTCAATCCGTGGCTCAGTGTAAGGCTGAGCCACCTGTGCTGAAGAACGGACTGATTGAGCCACCAGTGCTGAAGCAGGGATATCCTTAAAACCTGACCTGTTGGTGGCCCTTGAGGCTTGGAGTTGAGCGCCCCCAATTAACCCTTTCACTGCCAGTTGGGCCTGCAAGGAGCCACGACGAAATGTCAGCGTGCGCACAGGCCCGAGTCCTGACGGCAACAAAACATCGTTTTTATTACGGATAGCGACACCTGTATCTGGGAGAAATGCAGACGTCCATCCGGCATGAAACCCTGTGCAGCTGCAAGCTCCTCCTCCTCCCCCCCTCCCCCACTCCCCCTCCTCCCCTCCCCCACTCCCCCTCCTCCCCTCCCCCACTCCCCTCCTCCCCCCCCCCCGGGGGGAGTTAAAGGGTTTCAGCACGGGAGAGGACGGGGTCATTTAAAAGAGGCTGTTCCCAAAGAGCGTGTCCCTTCCTCTCGCTCTGCGAGTCACTGTGTGTTGAACTGGACTTCCTCTCCCCTTCCACATGCACGATACCCCCCCCCCCCCGCTCCCTCCTCCCCTCCTCCCCCTGGCTCCTCTTTGATGGGGAGAGCGAGGGCCAAGGGTTCAGGAAACACTTGATCGAAGTTTAATCTGTTTTCCAGGTTCCCCACAGGAAAATATATTTATCTTATACTATATTAGTGAAAGCACTGTATGTTTGCCTGCCTGCCTGCATGCATGCATGCCTGCTGGATGTCCGGTGTCCCTAGGGGAAATCTGATTGGTCCCTTGGCCCGCCCCCGCACACCTCTCATTGGCCTGAGGCGGAGTGACGGGCCAAAGGACACACAGGGACACACACACACAGGGACACACACACACACAGGGACACACACACACACAGGGACACACACACACACAGGGACACACACACACAGGGACACACACACACAGGGACACACACACACACACAATGACAGACACACACACAGTCACACACACACACACACACACACACACTGTTACCTACATTAGCGGGGCTCACAGTTAGCAGCACCCGCGCGCACCTCCTCCTCTCCCCGTGTCTCCCGCGCTTTCACCCCGACCCCCCCCTCCCCCGGCGCTGCTACAGTCAGCGGGACACACACACTATTATTACCCCTTCAGCGCCCCCCCCCCCCCCCCCACCCAGTGTCAGCGGCCGTGCGAGACCCCCCCTCTATATCTCCCACCTCTCCCCCCCACACATATACATGCCCCCCCCTCACCGGCGCTACAACTCACCCCCTCCCCGGCGGGGGAACAGCCAGTGGCCAGGCAGGCTGCCTCGCGGCGCCGAGTGCCCAAGATGGCGGCGCCCGGGACACAGCGGGGGAGCGGCCACAACACGCTGCCTCCCGCCTCAGATCCACGTGGGACCTGCCGGATGGGTGAGTGAGCGGCCTTCACCTCCCCTCCACCCCCCCTTCACCTCCCCTCCACCCCCCTCCCCTCCAGTGTCAGTGTCTCCCCGATACCCCCCCCCCCCCGGCGCCGCTACAGTCAGCGGGGGAGCGAGCGAGCGCCCGGGACAACAGCGGGAGAGCGGCCACAACACGCTGCCTCCCGCCTCAGATCCACGTGGGACCTGCCGGACGGGTGAGTGAGCGGCCTTCACCACCCCTCACCCCCCATCACCTCCCCTCACCCCCCATCACCTCCCCTCACCCCCTTTCACCTCCCCTCACTCCACTTCTCCCTTCCACCCCCCTTCACCTCCCCTCCACCCCCCCCTTCACCTCCCCTCCACCCCCCCTCCCTTCCACCCCCCCATCACCTCCCTTCCACCCCCCTCCCTTCCACTCCCCCCCCTTCACCTCCCCTCCACCCCCCCTCCACCTCCCCTCCACCCCCCCCCTTCACCCCTTCATCTCCCCTCCACCCCCCCTTCCCACCGCCTCCCCCCCTTCCCACCGCCTCCCCCCCCCTTCCCACCGCCTCCCCTCCCCTTCCCACCGCCTCCCCTCCCCCTTCCCACCGCCTCCCCCCCCTTCCCACCGCCCCCCCCCTTCCCCACCGCCTCCCCCCCCTTCCCACCGCCTCCCCCCCCTTCCCACCGCCTCCCCCCCTTCACACCGCCTCCCCCCCTTCACACCGCCTCCCACCCCCCCTTCCCACCGCCTCCCACCCCCCCTTCCCACCGCCTCCCCCCCCTTCCCACCGCCTCCCCCCCCCTTCCCACCGCCTCCCCCCCCCTTCCCACCGCCTCCCCTCCCCCTTCCCACCGCCTCCCCCCCCTTCCCACCGCCCCCCCCCCTTCCCCACCGCCTCCCCCCCCTTCCCACCGCCTCCCCCCCTTCCCACCGCCTCCCCCCCTTCACACCGCCTCCCCCCCTTCACACCGCCTCCCACCCCCCCTTCCCACCGCCTCCCACCCCCCCTTCCCACCGCCTCCCACCCCCCCTTCCCACCGCCTCCCACCCCCCCTTCCCACCGCCTCCCACCCCCCCTTCCCACCGCCTCTTCCCACCGCCTCCCCCCCGCCTCCCACCCCCCCTTCCCACCACCTCCCCCCCCTTCCCACCGCCTCCCTCCCCCCCTTCCCACCGCCTCCCACCCCCCTTCCCACCGCCTCCCCCCCCTTCCCACCGCCTCCCTCCCCCCCTTCCCACCGCCTCCCACCCCCCTTCACACCGCCTCCCACCCCCCCTTCCCACCGCCTCCCACCCCCCCTTCCCACCGCCTCCCACCCCCCCTTCCCACCGCCTCCCCCCCCTTCCCACCGCCTCCCCCCCTTCCCACCGCCTCCCTCCCCTTCCCACCGCCTCCCTCCCCCCCTTCCCACCGCCTCCCCCCCCCTTCCCACCGCCTCCCCCCCCCTTCCCACCGCCTCCCACCCCCCTTCCCACCTCCTCCTCCACCCCCCCTTCCCACCTCCTCCACCCCCCCTTCCCACCTCCTCCTCCCCCCCCTTCCCACCTCCTCCTCCCCCCCCCTTCCCACCTCCTCCTCCTCCCCCCCCCTTCCCACCTCCTCCTCCCCCCCCTTCCCACCTCCTCCTCCCCCCCCCTTCCCACCTCCTCCCCCCCTTCCCACCTCCTCCCCCCCCCCCCCTTCCCACCTCCTCCTCCCCCCCCCTTCCCACCTCCTCCCCCCCCTTCCCACCTCCTCCTCCCCCCCCTTCCACCTCCTCCTCCCCCCCCCTTCCCACCTCCTCCTCCCCCCCCTTCCCACCTCCTCCTCCCCCCCCCTTCCCACCTCCTCCTCCCCCCCCCTTCCCACCTCCTCCTCCCCCCCCCTTCCCACCTCCTCCTCCCCCCCCCTTCCCACCTCCTCCTCCCCCCCCTTCCCCACCTCCTCCCCCCCCCTTCCCCACCTCCTCCCCCCCCTTCCCACCTCATTGGTCCCTTGGCCCGCCCCCGCACACCTCTCATTGGCCTGAGGCGGAGTGACGGGCCAAAGGACACACAGGGACACAAACATACACACACGTAGACACACACACACACACACATAGACACACACACACAGACGTAGACACACACACACGTATACACACACACACACGTATACACACACACACACGTATACACACACACACGTATACACACACGTAGACACACACACACACACGTATACACACACACACACACACGTATACACACGTATACACAAACACACACACGTATACACAAACACACGTAGACACACACACACAGACACACACACACACGTAGATACACACACACGTACACACACGTAGACACACACACACGTACACACGTACACACACACGCACGTAGACACACACATGTACACGTAGACACACACACACACACACACACACACACACACACACACATGTACACGTACACACACACGTACACACACATGTACACGTACACACACACGTACACACACACACACACATGTACACGTACACACACACATGGAGACATACACACACACACACACATGGAGACATACACACACACATGGAGACATACACACACACGGAGACATACACACACACATGGAGACATACACACACACATGGAGACATACACACACACGTATACACTCACACACGTATACACTCACACACGTATACACTCACACACGTATACACTCACACACGTATACACTCACACATGTATACACTCACACGTATACACACACACACACACACGTATACACACACACGTATACACACACACATGTATACACACACACATGTATACACACACACGTATACACACACACATGTATACACACACACGTATACACACACACGTGTATACACACACACACACACACACGTGTATACACACACGTGTATACACACACGTGTATACACACACGTATACACACACACACATGTGTATACACACACACATGTGTATACACACACAAACATGTTGTATACACACACAAACATGTTGTATACACACAATGTATACATACACACATGTATACACACACACACATGTATACACACACACACATGTATACACACACACGTACACATACACACACACACACATGTATACACACACACACATACAATTTATACACACAAACATGTATACACACACACACACACACACATGTATACACACACATGTATACACACACGTACACATGTATACACACACACACATACAATTTATACACACAAACATGTATACATACACACACTATCCCCAGCACCACCACATCAGCACACCGGTATCCCATGCCCCCCCAGCACACTGGCATTCTCGGCTCCCCGCCATTCCCAGCCCCCATCAACACCATCAGCACCCACACATCGCCACCTTTGCACCTCCCCCATCGGCACACCCACATCCGCACCCCCACATCAGCACCAAACCCTCCCAAATCAGCACACCGATACAATCACCATCAGTACAGCCACAGCAGCAGTACCACCGCACATGGGCCGCGTGGACCACTCCCCACCCAAATGCCACACCCACACCACAAACATCCCGGGCAACGCCGGGGCTCTCAGCTAGTATATATATATTATTCCCGAAGTAACGGGAGGGGAATTCTTGCCCATATGTCGCCATATTATTGTTCAGGAGCAAATTCCATTAAGTCAGGGGTGGGCAACTCCAGTCCTCTTTCATATCCCTGCTTCAGCGCAGGTGGTGCTGTCAGTCCCTGCTTCAGCGCAGGTGGCGCTGTCAGTCCCTGCTTCAGCGCAGGTGGCGCTGTCAGTCCCTGCTTCAGCGCAGGTGGCGCTGTCAGTCCCAGCTTCAGCGCAGGTGGCGCTGTCAGTCCCTGCTTCAGCGCAGGTGGCGCTGTCAGTCCCTGCTTCAGCGCAGGTGGCGCTGTCAGTCCCTGCTTCAGCGCAGGTGGTGCTCTCAGTCCCTGCTTCAGCACAGGTGGCGCTGTCAGTCCCTGCTTCAGCACAGGTGGCTCAGTCTTTGATTGAGCCACCTGTCTTGGAGCAGGGATATCCTGAAAACCTGACCTGTTGGAGGGTCTTGAAGACCGGAGTTGAGAACACCCCTGCATTAAGTTGTTTACAAAATGTTGTGTTTTTTGTGTGCGCGAGTTGAGCGGGACCTGCCCCTCACACATTACTCTGAACGCGGTGACTCTGCGCATTTGTGAGCGCGTCACTGCGAACATCTACTGAAATATCCTGAGATCCGAAATCAAAAACAGATCTCCCTCTCCCCGCTCGAGCAAACAGAGGGGTCATTGTGTGCTGCAGATCTCCGTCCTTGGGAGGCCGTGGGAGATAATTAAATCCATTTGTACGCGCAGAATATGCAGAAAGAACAAGATATTATTTATAGCTCCTAAAATTGCCAGCAAGCCTCTGCAGGGGCCAATGAAATCCACGTGTTTGGCTCTCTGGGGGGAGAACGAGCTGTGTTACATATATTTGTAATGTTTTTGTCTCTAATACGTAACATAATGAAAATGTTGAAAATTACTCGACATATATAGTAGAAAACCAAATTTCAACAGGCAAAAAGGATATCAATGGCCAAAACGTAAGACTCCTAGAGACAATCCAAGCAGCGCTTAGAAAAAATCTTATGTTTGTTTTTATATATGCAGCCTTTGCTTACCTTCATTGAAAACGAATTACCTAAGCAGTGTAACTCAGCAGCTACAATGTATCCTTATATTACGTAGGGAACATTATCTATTGTTACAGTTTGCAGCTCAAACTGCTGGGAACATTGGCAACAAATGATCACAAACAGGAAAGTGTTGCAAAGCTCTTGCACTGCTGGGGACCTGATATTGAAATCAAAAGATACTCATTGTAATAAAACTCCTCATTAAAAATGGCATTTAGCATTTAAATAATAAAAGGTTTTTTTTAATATCTAAAAGCCGGCTGATTTTATTTAAAAAAAAAAACGTTTAGGATATTGCATGCACTGCTCCTTTAAACGGGTGTGCGGGTGTGCTGGCAAACCCCTGACAGGCAGCAAATAAAGACCAAAGATGGGATTTACCCATCCAACCGGCCAACCGGCCAACCACTCACAGGGTTTCTGTATCACAGCAAAAGTGGGGCATAAAAGCATGTGACCTCTATGCGTCCAAGAACAACAACCCCATTCAAATCAATAGGATTATTACATCTGTTGCCGTTTTTTTGGCCGCACAATCACGCCACTTTTGCCTCGTTACTGAGACCCCGCTGAGCTTACTTCACACAATGTGCTCTGTGTAATATATATATATATATCTATATATATATCTATATCTATAGCGCCATTAATGTACATAGCGCTTCACAGCTGTAATACACGGGACAATCATATAAATAACAACACATAATGGGAAGAAGCGGTTCAGACATAAAAGTAACATTTAGGAAAAGGTGTCCCTGCCCCGAAGAGCTTACAATCTAATTGTAGAATACGTCAAGGAGAGGTGCCTGGGATGTATTGATGAGTGGCTGGTACAGCCGTGACCGCTATCCATCACCCTGCGACCCGCGGTCACCGATGACCCCTCTCGCGTCTGCAGCTTCCTCGTTCTCCTGTGTAACACGTACCTGGGGCCATTTTGCCGTCCTGGCCAGCACGGTTTGGGCTGAATCGCTACAAATTCAGTCCAATAACCGTTGGTACCGGCAGTGCTGGTTCCTCTGGCGGCCGAGGGGTTATTAATGGATGTTCCCGTTCCCCGGTGTCGCACCGCGTCCCCGTCACGGGTGTTTAGAGCCACAAATTAAGGTTTTGTTTCCGTGTTTTTCATTCTTTCATTTAAATTTTATTTTTTTTGTTCCAATCGACAGCAACAGTTAGAAGAGGAATCGGCGAAGCCGCTGGAGCCGGAGAAACCCATCTCCCCTCCGCCTATCGAATCGAAGCACCGCAGCCTGGTGCAGATTATCTACGACGAGAACAGGGTGAGTCGTAGTAACGCGCCGGACCTTCCAGGGCGCACCCACAGCCAACATCACGGTGTGGGCCAAAGCCCAGCCCTTTATCTGTCATTGCGTCCCCCCCTGAAGGTGAAGCACCAGGGATCCGCTTCTCCGTTTGGGTTTGGTTATATTAATGTATCCGTGGCCTGGAACCCTGTTTTTTTGGACTCCTTCTCTCAGGAGGTGCAGACGAGCACAGAGGCGCGCGGGTGCGGGTGGGTGCCGGGAATTACCCGGGCCCGTGTTCTCAGTGATGTTCTTGATGGTTAGGTATAAAGGAGGCAGCTGTAAATCCGATCACACAGAGCCTATCGCTGCGCGGTGCTGCGCGGTGCTGCGCGGTGCTGCGCGGTGCTGCGCGGTGCTGCGCGGTGCTGCGCGGTGCTGCGCGGTGCTGCGCGGTGCGGTTAATGTAAGGACACCCGAGGTGGCTTTTTGTTCTCTCTCTGTTACGACTCGCACACACTCTCCAAACGGCTGTTAAGCGCGTGGTCGAGAGGCTGAACCGGTGCAGAGAGCATGCTGGGAAATCGGCGCACACGTGTAGTTCAATAGAAAGTGTGTGTGTGTGTGTGTATGTGTGTGTGTATGTGTACATATACACACACACACACACACGTAACAATGTTTGACGTGGCAGTACTCGCAGGGAGTATGTTAGTATGTTACTTTGCAGTGCTTAACGTGGCAGTACTCGCGGGGAGTATGTTAGTATGTTACTTAGCAGTGCTTGACGTGGCAGTACTCGCAGGGAGTATGTTAGTATGTTACTTTGCAGTGCTTGACGTGGCAGTACTCGCGGGGAGTATGTTAGTATGTTACTTAGCAGTGCTTGACGTGGCAGTACTGGCGGGGAGTATGTTAGTATGTTACTTAGCAGTGCTTGACGTGGCAGTACTTCCGGGGAGTATGTTAGTATGTTACTTAGCAGTGCTTGACGTGACAGTACTCGCGGGGAGTATGTTAGTATGTTACTTAGCAGTGCTTGACGTGGCAGTACTGGCTGGGAGTATGTTAGTATGTTACTTAGCAGTGCTTGACGTGGCAGTACTCGCAGGGAGTATGTTAGTATGTTACTTTGCAGTGCTTGACGTGGCAGTACTCGCGGGGAGTATGTTAGTATGTTACTTAGCAGTGCTTGACGTGGCAGTACTGGCGGGGAGTATGTTAGTATGTTACTTAGCAGTGCTTGACGTGGCAGTACTTGCGGGGAGTATGTTAGTATGTTACTTAGCAGTGCTTGACGTGACAGTACTCGCGGGGAGTATGTTAGTATGTTACTTAGCAGTGCTTGACGTGGCAGTACTGGCTGGGAGTGTTAGTGCCCGATACATGTTGAGGGTTATTTGCTAGTAAGAAAATACTGTGTATATACTGTATGTGCCTGTATACAGAGGGAGGCGTTTGTGCCACTAGGAGGTGCCACAAGTTATCCGCGTTGGAAGTAACATTGAGCGCTGTAATCCCCGCACTGCACGTCCAGCAGGGACAGTTCTGCCGGCTGTGTTTGTACTTACAGAATATCAGAGGGGTGTATACAGGGGATCGGAGGGCATCAGTGGTGTACAGAGTGAATCAGAGGGTATTACAGGTATATAGAGGGGATCAGAGGGTATTACAGGTGTATAGAGGGGATCAGAGGGTATTACAGGTATATAGAGGGGATCAGAGGGTATTACAGGTATATAGAGGGGATCAGAGGGTATTACAGGTGTATAGAGGGGATCAGAGGGTATAAGCGGTATATAGAGGGGATCAGAGGGTATTACAGGTATATAGAGGGGATCAGAGGGTATTAGTGGTGTATAGAGGGGATCAGAGGGTATTACAGGTATATAGAGGGGATCAGAGGGTATAACAGGTATATAGAGGGGATCAGAGGGTATTACCGGTATATAGAGAGGATCAGAGGGTATTACAGGTGTATAGAGGGGATCAGAGGGTATTACAGGTATATAGAGGGGATCAGAGGGTATTACAGGTATATAGAGGGGATCAGAGGGTATTACAGGTGTATAGAGGGGATCAGAGGGTATAAGCGGTATATAGAGGGGATCAGAGGGTATAAGCGGTATATAGAGGGGATCAGAGGGTATTACAGGTATATAGAGGGGATCAGAGGGTATTACAGGTGTATAGAGGGGATCAGAGGGTATAAGCGGTATATAGAGGGGATCAGAGGGTATTACAGGTATATAGAGGGGATCAGAGGGTATTAGTGGTGTATAGAGGGGATCAGAGGGTATTACAGGTATATAGAGGGGATCAGAGGGTATTACAGGTATATAGAGGGGATCAGAGGGTATTACAGGTGTATAGAGGGGATCAGAGGGTATTACAGGTGTATAGAGGGGATCAGAGGGTATAAGCGGTATATAGAGGGGATCAGAGGGTATTAGTGGTGTATAGAGGGGATCAGAGGGTATTACAGGTATATAGAGGGGATCAGAGGGTATAACAGGTATATAGAGGGGATCAGAGGGTATTACAGGTATATAGAGGGGATCAGAGGGTATTACAGGTATATAGAGGGGATCAGAGGGTATTACAGGTATATAGAGGGGATCAGAGGGTATTACGGCCGGGTGACGTGTGCGGCCGCCGGCCATCGTTGTGGTAGTTTTAGCCGGCAGTATATAAATCAGCCACCGGGGGGCTTTATAAGGCTACACAATCCCCACCTGTTCAGCGTTCTGCGCTCCCAGGCGCCGAGTCGGGACTGTTACTTGCAGCACGTGTGATTCTCATTCATGGTAAAGCAGCTGCCGCGCTCAGCGGCATTCTTTTGCGTTTTGTTGCTTTACGAGATCTCTCTTCTCGCCCAACGCTTTTTTAATTTGTTATTTAAAATCTGACCCTGCTTTCAGGAGATATAAGCATTATGAAGTATCACGTGTCCGGGAGATTAAAATGAAGCTCTCCCCAGAGCCCAGCGCAGTCTAAAGTGTCCCATGGTGACCTCGGAGACTCTTTTTTGTAACGCGCACGCACGCGCACACGCACACGCACACGGTACAGCTAGCTGCCAGCTGTTCCAACTCCAGGCAAGTCCCTAACCTTAACGGCATACCATTAATCGGACCCCTTATCCTAAAAGCCCTTGCCCTATCCCTAAAAGCCCTAACCGTAACCCTAAAGCTCTTCACCCCTTACCCCTCTAAAGTTAACCCCAAATACTAGCACAAATCCCCGTAGCCTCTTGCACCGCGGGGACATGCCCGGCGGCTGGCTGCCACCTGCGCCTGATCGGCGGCGAAGAGATGGCCCATTCCGTATATATAGAGCAGGACATTAAACTAACATTATAGGGAGTTATACGCATATAGGCTAATGGGGGACTTAAGGGGACTAGAGCGCTCTGTAGCTTTCCGGAACCTGCTCGTGCTGACTGATTACAGGTGCACACTTAGTCACCATTATCATCGAAACACATACACAGCGTCAGCAAGTCATTCTGCAAAGTGGCCGCCGTGCTGACTGAGTGGGGTATCGGGGGCTCAACTCCAGTTCTCAAGCCCCTCCGAACAGGTCGAGTTTTCAGGATCTCTCTGCTTCAGCACAGGTGGCTCAGCCACTGATTGAGCCACCTGTGCTGAAGCAGAGATATCCTGAAAACCTGACCTGTTCGGAGGGGCTTGAGGACGGGAGTTGAGCCCCGCTGATTTATAGGAGGGTATTTCCTCATAATTTGGGTTTTTCCTGTTGGGATCGGATGTGCAGTATAAATATACAGATGTTCTGATAATCGGGCGCTGAGGTCCGTGCCGTGGAAGGAATGTATTTGTTGCGGTTAAATTTGAGGGTTATTTGCTAGTAAGAAAATACTGTGTATATACTGTATGTGCCTGTATACAGAGGGAGGCGTTTGTGCCACTAGGAGGTGCCACAAGTTATCCGCGTTGGAAGTAACATTGAGCGCTGTAATCCCCGCACTGCACGTTCAGCAGGGACAGTTCTGCCGGCTGTGTTTGTACTTACAGAATATCAGAGGGGTGTATACAGGGGATCGGAGGGCATCAGTGGTGTACGCTCTCTCCCCCCTTTCTCTCCCACCCTCTCTCTCTCCCACCCTCTCTCTCTCCCACCCTCTCTCTCTCCCACCCTCTCTCTCTCCCACCCTCTCTCTCTCCCACCCTCTCTCTCTCCCACCCTCTCTCTCTCCCACCCTCTCTCTCTCCCACCCTCTCTCTCTCCCACCCTCTCTCTCTCCCACCCTCTCTCTCTCCCACCCTCTCTTTCTCCCACCCTCTCTTTCTCTCCCCCACCCTCTCTTTCCCCCACCCTCTCTTTCCCCCACCCTCTCTTTCCCCCACCCTCTCTTTCCCCCACCCTCTCTTTCCCCCACCCTCTCTTTCCCCCACCCTCTCTTTCCCCCACCCTCTCTTTCCCCCACCCTCTCTTTCCCCCCCCCTCTCTTTCCCCCCCCCCCTCTCCCTCCCTCTCTCTCCTCCCCTCTCTCCCCTCTCTCTCTTCCTCCCCTCTCTCTCCCCCTTCTCTCTCTCCCGTTTCTCCCCTCTCTCCCCCTCATTTATATCTGCTGTCAGACAAGTGGGTTCTGTATCAGGGATGTGTTCTGGATCCCTGGAGAGCCCCTTAACCTCTTGAATGCCGGAGCGCGGGATTGTTAAATGACTCATTCCTGCAGGCCTCACAAAACACGTGTGGTACATACTGCGGCAGCTGGGGGGCGCCGTTTCCGTGAGGGGCTTTCATTGTCGCAGTGTTGGGAAAGAAACCTAAACAAACGCCAACCTTTGCTTTGCAGAAAAAGGCCGAGGCAGCTCACCGGATACTGGAAGGACTTGGGCCACACGTGGAACTGGTACGTTACTAGAAGGCGCGAGCTCTGGGCGGCGGTGAAGAACACATTTAATGAGGTCTTTCACAAGCACAGCGATTATATAAACCGCAGGTTGTTAACCTTTTGGTTTTATAGCTGGAGAGCAGCACGGTAACCGTTTCGCTGCCGGTGTTGTGGCGCTGAATGTCTGCGCCGGGTTATATATTCAATCTTTATCTTTTCATTCCAGCCTTTATACAACCAGCCTTCGGACACCAAGCAGTACCACGAAAACATTAAAATGTAAGTATGCTGAGAATGGAATTACCGAGCTGACACACATCCCTGACCCCATCTCGTGGCCGCCTCTCTGACCCACTTCCCGTGGCTGCCTCTCTGACCCCCTTTCCCGTGGCTGCCTCTCTGACCCCCTTTCCCGTGGCTGCCTCTCTGACCCCCTTTCCCGTGGCTGCCTCTCTGACCCCCTTTCCCGTGGCTGCCTCTCTGACCCCCTTTCCCGTAGCTGCCTCTCTGACCCCCTTTCCCGTGGCTGCCTCTCTGACCCCCTTTCCCGTGGCTGCCTCTCTGACCCCCTTTCCCGTGGCTGCCTCTCTGACCCCCTTTCCCGTGGCTGCCTCTCTGACCCCCTTTCCCGTGGCTGCCTCTCTGACCCCCCTTTCCCGTGGCTGCCTCTCTGACCCCCCTTTCCCGTGGCTACCTCTCTGACCCCCTTTCCCGTGGCTGCCTCTCTGACCCCCTTTCCCGTGGCTGCCTCTCTGACCCCCTTTCCCGTGGCTGCCTCTCTGACCCCCTTTCCCGTGGCTGCCTCTCTGACCCCTTCCCGGGGATGCTTTCCTGACCACTCTTCCCGTGGCTGCTTCCATGACCCTCTTCCCGTGGCTGCTTCCATGACCCTCTTCCCGTGGCTGCGCCTCTGACCCCTTGCCGCTGCCTTCACGTGGCCGAGTGGAAGGCCCACGCTCCCGGCTAATAGATTTTTGTTTTTACACCTCCCTGTTTCAGAAACCAGACCATGCGCAAAAAGCTCATATTGTACTTCAAAAGACGGAACCACGCCCGCAAGCAGTGGGTAAGTTACTGTCATAGCGTCGCAGCCCGAGAACGCGCGGAGTCTCAGTCTCCCGATGCACAATACACGAGGAAGAGACCTGTGAGGTCTGAAGAGCTGCAATTCCCTCTATATTAAGGTCTCGTGTGGTGTCTGTGTGTGGTGGTGTGTGGTGGTGTGTCTGTGTGTGGTGTGTCTGTGTGTGGTGTGGTGTGGTGTGGTGTGTGTGGTGTGTGTGTATACGGATGTATACGGATGTATAAGGATGTATACGACTGCGGGGACTTGGAACTGAGAGATGTAATCTGTTGCTATGGTAACCAGACGCACAATTCCGTATTCCTTTCCGTTCCGCGCTTGCAGCTCGCCTCTTATTAACTCCTTCCTTGCACAGACTCTGACCGGAATGATTTGTGACATCACCAATAAATTGGTGCGACCTTCGCCTACAGCGGGGGGCGGCCAACTCCCAGTCCTCTGGGGGCCACCAACAGGTCCGATTTTCAGGATATCCCTGCTTCTGCACAGGTCGCTCAATCAGTGGCTTAGTCTTCGACTGAGCCACCGGTGCTGAAGCAGGGATATCCTGAAAACCTGACCTGTTAGTGGCCCCCTGAGGACTGGAAGTTGGCCGCCCCATGCCTACGGGATTGGTTGATAATAGTAATTGGAGGAGCGATGCTTTGCTGGCGCCTCTGGCAGCTAAAGGGTTAAAGTTAAAAAAAAAAAATCACTTATTTAAAAGAAGTATGGCTCCATTTTCTTTTTTGTGCAGTCGTTCTAATCTGATCATTTCTATTTCTTTTATTGTTTTTAATACTCTTTGGGGAGAATAATTAATCAAAACAAAACTCAGGTTTAATAATTTTGCTGCATTTATGCCGCACTTTACAAACAGTCTGATCTCAAGAGATTAGGTAGAAATCGTAAAAACCAAAGAAAAACAACAAAAAAACCCACCAACCACCAACCACCAAAAACCACGTGGGTTACGTTGGAGACTTAATAAAAAAAAATAGTGTCACTATATTTAACTCATTAAATATGCCACCGCCATGCGTTCGCTTGGATAATGCTGCTGCCGCGACGCTGGAGGTGTGAGGGTTAAATACAGAAAGCTAATTCGCGTGGTGTCGAGGCTCAGACGGAGGCTCAGACGGAGGCTCGATGTTCCAGGGCACGAGAAAGAGCAGACGCTGATCGTGCAGAATAGAAGTAAAATTAATTAAAAGTACAGAAGCAAAAACCGCTCTCCTTCCTGACTGATCACTGCGGCCTTCTGGGAAAATGAAAAATTCATTACTGCCGGGTGCATTTAGGCTTCGGAAAGTGTCTCTCCCCCCCCCCCCCCCTCGATTAAAGGTGCCATCCCACTGGGTAATCAAGAAAACACACATTTGCCATTTAATATGTCCCGGGTGTCGATTCTAACCCCCTTATCTTGGTTGCAAAGCGGTTAATTTAATGATGATAATGGCAGATATTGCTAAGAAAGTGGTACAGTGCTTTCTTTCTTTCAATGGAAAACTTGTATCCGTTTACATAGCATTATTGGAGCATTATTGGAGCATTATTGGAGCAGGATTGGAGCATTATTGGAGCAGGATTGGAAGGGGGGAAATTGCAGGCAACCTGTAAAATACATTTTCTGACCAGTAAGTGGAATTAATGTTCTCTGGAAACTCCCGGTTTGTGCAGGGGGTCATTAGGTTGTTGATAAGAGGGTGATTAATGCACCGGCTGAGATTTTCGATGGGGAACTTGTGCTTAGACTTGCGGTTGCTTGTTCCCCTATAATGTGACCAGACGTTCTCCACGCCCTGACCCGGCGCACTGCTGCCGTGTGCGCGTTCTCTGCTTCTAGGCTGCGCCGGTGTTCTGCGGAACCGTAGCTGTATCGATGAGCGAAGTGCAAGAGTGGCAGTCCTCTAACCAATGGGTAACATCAGCCTGTGCAGCGCCGGGGGTCCAAGGGGGCACTTCCGTGTCGTGTCATCACCACGAGCTATCACGTGACCACGCCAAAACACCCAAATGCCGGGAATAAAAGGGGTGGCCAGCATGATTGCCCCCCCTCCCACCTGCATCCCCCCCCCCTGTGGGCGTGCCTCATCGGGGGTACCGTAAAAGGTAGTGATCCCCTATATCGGGGGGGAAGGGAGGGGGCTAACTCCAGTCCTCAAGGGCCATCAACAGGTCTGGTTTTAGGGATGTCCTTGCTTCAGCACAGGTGGCTCAGTCATTAAGGACTGGAGTTGGCCACTCCTTCCCTTTTTCACGTCGGTGAGGATTGACTTTTTTTTTTTGCCCGTTTTTTTTGTCTCTTTTCAACATTCTGCCCAAAATGTTTAGAAATTCTGCAGGATTTTATGCTCGGGGATTTTTAGGAAAAACAAACATGAAATGAGGATAAATAAAGGACTCCAGGAGGTTGCTGAGGGGGGAGGCAATAGCGTGGCTGGAAGCTGGATAGAGTGGATCATTGGCGGCCGGCGCGGGACACCATAGCAGAGTCGCCAAGTTACAGATCCACACATTTGGTTTCCGCGGCATTTCCGCGTCCGTCAACGTTTTTCTGCCGCGATCCTTCATGGCGGCTGCTGTTTCCTGCAACTGAATGTCGGTATTTCCGGAACACCGCGGGCAAAGCTACTTCTAGTTACGTGCTACGTCGGGGTTTCCGCGCCAAGGCGATTCTCTAGCAAAAAAAAGATAAATTACACAGCATCATTTTGTGTAAAGAAACCGTTTCTTACATCTGCCGGGCATTGTTTAAGGCATTTAACGCCAGTGTCCAGCCGGCAGGATTTGTGATGTGGAAGGGAAACAAGGTGACATACAGAGATGCAGGGTGGATTTGGTCCGGTACTCTGCGCAGCAGGGTTAAACCACGGGATTGGCGCAAAGTCAGTTTCAATGTCTCAGAGGCGCAACATGAGAATGACACATTGTTTCAGTTTAGCACCAAAGTTCCATAACCCCCTTTAGGTCAAGGTGGCCATCGCCAGACCTCCAAGGGCCACCAACAGGCCAGGTATTGTGGATCTCCCTGCTTCAGCGCAAGTGGCTCAGTCATTCTGACTGAGCCACTGATTGAGCCACCTGCGCTGAAGCAGGGGATATCCCTATTACCTGGCCCGTTGGTGCCTACCCCCGCTGTAGATTTTCTTTGCTACACCACCAAAGGATTTGTGACCAGTGAAGTTATTTCGAGGGTTAAAGGAAGAAGATATGGGTGAAAGGGGATTTTTGGGGGTTGGAGATGTGTTTTATTTTTGTTGGTCCAACCACATCATCTTTCACTTCCACATTTTCGACCGGCTGCGGGTTTAGGGTTATTTAGCGTGAAACGGGATTAAAAAAATATCTTCTTCACCCGGAGACATGGAGGTTTCCACATTTTCTGGGTACCGATAACTCATGATCCAAAATCGGTGAGAAATGGGGGTATTTGCCTGTAAATATGAGGTTTGGTTTTCTCCTCTTATCAACGAACTTCCTATTTTCAGGAAATGGTTGTTTTTAAGAGCGCACAACCGCCCAGAAAGGCGCAATCCTCCCCAACTCACCAAGATTGTTTTTGTTTTGTTACAAAATTGGAACGGGGAGGCCCCCCATAGATTTTCTGCGCGGTGTACCCGGTTCCTGAGATACTGGTCATGTTAACGGTGTCACTTCCTGGTTTTTAATGGGTATTTAAATCGCCATCCAATAGGAAGCCACAACCAATGACATTGCCGCTTCCTATTGGGCTGAGATTTGGCCGCCATTTTGTTTCCACATAAAGCGATTGTTAACCCGGTAATGTCACCAGTAATGATCTCTGGAACCAGGTGGCCCCTGAAACTGATAATCGTGGCGTTTTGGCTCAGAGGAGCCCAACTTACCACCCTGTAACAAATTGGTGGGGGGGGGGGGGGTGGATGAAAAAATGACCATGCGGCACTACTCCTTTTAACCCATTCATTGTGAGAGGGGACTGCAACACATTGCCTTAGTACAGTGGTCAGCCAACTCCAGTCCTCAAGGGCTACCAACCGATTGGGTTTTAATGATATCCCTGCTTCAGCACAGGTGGTTCAATCAGTTCCAGTACAGGTGGCTCAGTCTTTGACTGAGCCACTGATTGAGCCACCTGTGTTGAAGCAGGGATATCCTGAAAACCTGACCTGTTGGTGGCCCTTCAGGACTTGCGTTGGCCATTCCTGGTATAGTGCACTGGCCCCAATGAAACATGCAACTATAAGTGGCAGATAAGTATCAATTTTGCAGCAAAAAAAATGCATGTGATACTCGGCACTGCTTTTGGCGTCAGACGGTTTCTTACATAGTAATAGCCTTATAATTACTTGAAACATACCACTGCCATTACTGCCTCTCTATCTCCCGCCTACGAGCATTCTGGGACTTGTAGTCCTGCTGGACCGGAGGGTGGGGGTCGGCTTTGAAAATCCGGGGCAGACGCTCCTGTTCTCCTGCGCGTCCGAGAAAAGTGATGGAGGAGTCCGAAATGGGGTCAGCAGGAAAAAGGCGGGGTCCTAGTTATCAGGAGAACAAGGGACGGTGACCGGAGGGATCTACATGGCCATACGGGAACTCTGTATTGGCGAGCTTAACCAGAGCATCCATATACATTGCCCTAAGCCAAGGCTGGGCAACTGCAGTCCTCAAGGGCCACCAACAGGTCAGGTTTTCAGGCTATCCCTGCTTCAGCACAGGTGGTGCAGTCTTTGACTGAGCCACTGATTGAGCCACCTGTGCTGAAGCAGGGATAGCCTGAAAACCTGACCTGTTGGTGGCCCTTGAGGACTGTGGTTGCCCACCCTGCCCTAAGCAAAGTCATGCATTTATTCCATGCACACTTCTGGTTTGTGTCCGAGCTGGAAATAAAATAGCATTGTGGTTTAGCTGTAATCCGTAGCTCTCGCATGCAACGGTTACACTTTCTTTGTAACTTGAATCAGTCTCCTAAAGTCCTTTATAAAGCAGCGTGCTTCCTGGTTGGAGATAATTATCGGTTAGCGAAGACCCACGGCATTTTACAATTATGTCAAAAGGCTAAGCATCCGATTTCACAGCCAAATGGTTATTACTGCAGCTCCAAGAACGGTTATTTACGGAGTGTAGGAACAGCACACTGACATTCTCCAGTGTGCAATCCGGCTTCTAAACATCTGAGACGCGGTCTTTAATAACGAAATCCGTGCTGCTTACAGCGCTTACTGCAAGCGTGAGACCTACATTACATGTCTGTAATAACTGTAACCATGAGACCTGCGTTACATGTCTGTAATAACTGTAACCGTGAGAGCTGCATTACATGTCTGTAATAACTGTAACCGTGAGAGCTACATTACATGTCTGTAATAACTGTAAGCGTGAGACCTGCATTACATGTCTGTAATAACTGTAACCGTGAGAGCTGCATTACATGTCTGTAATAACTGTAACCGTGAGAGCTGCATTACATGTCTGTAATAACTGTAACCATGAGACCTGCGTTACATGTCTCTAATAACTGTAAGCGTGAGAGCTACATTACATGTCTGTAATAACTGTAACAGTGAGAGCTACATTACATGTCTGTTATAACTGTAACCGTGAGAGCTACATTACATGTCTGTAATAACTGTAACCGTGAGACCTGCATTACATGTCTGTAATAACTGTAACCGTGAGACCTGCATTACATGTCTGTAATAACTGTAACCGTGAGAGCTACATTACATGTCTGTAATAACTGTAACCGTGAGAGCTACATTACATGTCTGTAATAACTGTAACCGTGAGACCTGCATTACATGTCTGTAATAACTGTAACCGTGAGAGCTGCATTACATGTCTGTAATAACTGTAACCGTGAGACCTGCATTACATGTCTGTAATAACTGTAACCGTGAGAGCTGCATTACATGTCTGTAATAACTGTAACCGTGAGAGCTACATTACATGTCTGTAATAACTGTAACCGTGAGAGCTGCATTGCATGTCTGTAATAACTGTAACCGTGAGAGCTACATTACATGTCTGTAATAACTGTAAGCGTGAGAGCTACATTACATGTCTGTAATAACTGTAACCGTGAGAGCTACATTACATGTCTGTAATAACTGTAACCGTGAGAGCTACATTACATGTCTGTAATAACTGTAACCGTGAGAGCTACATTACATGTCTGTAATAACTGTAACCGTGAGAGGTACATTACATGTCTGTAATAACTGTAAGCGTGAGACCTGCATTACATGTCTGTAAAAACTGTAACCGTGAGACCTGCATTACATGTCTGTAATAACTGTAAGCGTGAGACCTGCATTACATGTCTGTAATAACTGTAACCGTGAGAGCTACATTACATGTCTGTAATAACTGTAAGCGTGAGACCTGCATTACATGTCTGTAAAAACTGTAACCGTGAGACCTGCATTACATGTCTGTAATAACTGTAAGCGTGAGACCTGCATTACATGTCTGTAATAACTGTAACCGTGAGAGCTACATTACATGTCTGTAATAACTGTAAGCGTGAGACCTGCATTACATGTCTGTAATAACTGTAAGCGTGAGACCTGTATTACATGTCTGTAATAACTGTAAGCGTGAGACCTGCATTACATGTCTGTAATAACTGTAAGCGTGAGACCTGCATTACATGTCTGTAATAACTGTAAGCGTGAGAGCTGCATTACATGTCTGTAATAACTGTAAGCGTGAGACCTACATTACATGTCTGTAATAACTGTAAGCGTGAGACCTGCATTACATGTCTGTAATAACTGTAAGCGTGAGACCTGCATTACATGTCTGTAATAACTGTAAGCGTGAGACCTGCATTACATGTCTGTAATAACTGTAACCGTGAGAGCTACATTACATGTCTGTAATAACTAAGCGAGAGAGCTGCATTACATGTCTGTAATAACTGTAAGCGTGAGACCTGCATTACATGTCTGTAATAACTGTAACCGTGAGACCTGCATTACATGTCTGTAATAACTGTAACCGTGAGAGCTACATTACATGTCTGTAATAACTAAGCGAGAGAGCTGCATTACATGTCTGTAATAACTGTAAGCGTGAGACCTGCATTACATGTCTGTAATAACTGTAAGCGTGAGACCTGCATTACATGTCTGTAATAACTGTAACCGTGAGAGCTGCATTACATGTCTGTAATAACTGTAAGCGTGAGACCTGCATTACATGTCTGTAATAACTAAGCGAGAGAGCTGCATTACATGTCTGTAATAACTGTAACCGTGAGAGCTACATTACATGTCTGTAATAACTAAGCGTGAGAGCTGCATTACATGTCTGTAATAACTGTAACCGTGAGAGCTACATTACATGTCTGTAATAACTGTAACCGTGAGAGCTGCATTACATGTCTGTAAGCGTGAGACCTGCATTACAGTACATGTCTGTATGGATAGGGTCGGGGGGAGAGAAATAAAAATAAGCAGGACAATTGTTCAATAATGTTTTCTGTTTTTGAAACGGAGGAGCCGGCGGTTCTGTCTTGGTGCATCAGAGAGTTCCCTCGGCTTCGATAAGGAAGGGGGCGCTCTTAGAACGTTCTATTTGACCTTGCAGAATAGCAATGTGCATCTGAGAAGGTCAGCAAAAGGTTCAATTAGACCTGTTCCCTTCTACCATCTCTCCTGGGAGGTGCCTCCATGCATCTACCGCCAGCTCACGTGACAAGGATAGGTGTATTAAGAGGCACAGCTTCTGTTTTGCACATTTCCATTTGTATTATTTTCTGAAGCGCAGACGATCCGTTGGAGGAACATGGTACAACCGTAAAATGCTTCATTAATGCTATATATCCCAGTATTGTCATCAGTAAATCAAATAGAAAGGCCACAGCGATATACAGAAAAATAAATAAATACATAATAAAAAAGACTGGCAGAATATAGGAAGTATATTATTGTGGGTGTTTAAAATGAAAGTTTTATATAGGATCACAGCTCTATATTGATTGCAAGCTCTTCGGGGCAGGGACTCCTTGTGCTAATGTTACTTTTATGGCTGAAGCGCGTATTCCCATTATTGTCTTCTATTATGTGCATTACTGCGGTACAGTGCTGTGCACATGGATGGCGCTATAATATCAGCACTGGTCTCACAATACTGCCACATTCAGTTGTGTTTCTTGTTCTATGTAACACACGGTAGCCCGGCATTTCCGTCTCCGGAGGGACCTTCTTCACCATTGAGCCCAGTGCTGCTATCGTGGCTACCTGGGGCAGGGGTGGGCCACTCCCGTTCTCAAGGGCCCCCCCAACAGGTCAGGTTTTGAGGATATCCCAGCTTTAGCACAGGTGTCTCAATCAGCAGCTCATTGATTGACTGATTGAGACACCTGTGCTGAAGCAGGGACTGATTGAGCCACCTCTGCTGAAGCAGGGATATCCTGAAAATGTGACCTGTTTGGTGACCCTTGGGGACTGGAGTTGGCCGTGTGTGTGTGTGTGTGTGTGTGTGTGTGTGTGTGTGTCGTTTCGTGAACTTGAAGGAACATTTTGCACGTACCTGTTCCTGGTTAGGTCACTTACCTTCCATTAACACCCAGAATTCCGTGTAGAAACGTTCTCAGGTCCTCAGTTCACTCACTCTCTCTCTTTCTCTTTTGCTCTCTTTCACTCTCTCCCTCTTTCACTCTCTCCCTCTTTCACTCTCTCTCCCTCTTTCACTCTCTCTCCCTCTTTCACTCTCTCTCCCTCTTTCACTCTCTCTCCCTCTTTCACTCTCTCTCACTCTCTCATTCTCTCTCTCCTCTCTCTCATTCTCTCTCTCCTCTCTCTCATTCTCTCTCTCATTCTCTCTCTCCTCTCTCTCATTCTCTCTCTCCTCTCTCTCATTCTCTCTCTCCTCTCTCTCATTGTCTCTCTCATTGTCTCTCTCATTGTCTCTCTCCAGGAGCAGAAGCTGTGTCAGCGCTACGACCAGCTGATGGAGGCGTGGGAGAAGAAGGTGGAACGCATAGAGAATAACCCGCGGCGACGTGCCAAGGAGACCAAAGTGCGGGAATACTACGAGAAGCAGTTCCCGGAGATCCGCAAGCAGCGAGAGATCCAGGAGCGCATACAGAGGTCGGTGTGGGGCGATGATACCTTGAGCAGTCGCATCCATTTTTGGGTTGGGCGCCCACATTGAAGTGAGGATCCAGCTGGTTCTGGTCACCCTGAGAGCGTCCGGATCTTTAAAGTGTCAACCTCGGTTCTTCTTTTAACCCTTTGCGGGCTGGAGCTCCTTGTGCTCTGGCCATTCTGTGGCTTGTGTAGTGATCGCAGGCCTGAGATCCGACCCGCCATGTCCAGCTAGTTCATCCCTAATGGTCCATTCAACTTCAGGGTCGCGTTCCGGCCTTCATTTTGCCTCTCCCATGCCACAAACCCGAGAACTGATACGAGAACTGCCACATTGTGTAATGGGGTTTTATAAAAATATAAATAAAAAGAAAACAGAATTTTTTTCCCAGTACCACAAAAGGTTTTCGAGACGACTGATAATTCTGCATTGTTTACACATTTATAGTTCCGCTTCTTTTTAAAGAAGGCATTTATCTGCTCAGTGCATAAATATTCTCTCAAACTCTAAAGCATCTTCCCCAAGAATTATTATTCATTTTTATTTATTTATTATTATTAATGGATTATTATTATTAATGAATTATTAGAAAGCCTTTTTAAATGGAACGCAGTATCGCTACTTTGTGGCAAATGGACCTCCCCTGGAAGGGAATTCCGGACACGGCTGCACCAAACCGCGGGAACGCTGCCGCCCTCGGGGGTCACACGCCGTACTGTGAATACTTTACAGCAGACATGTTTAATCCGTACATCGCCAGAGCAAAGAGCCGGCCGGTGATTTAACATTTCAATTCCATCTCTCAGCAGGGTAGGACCGCGAGGGACCAGCCTGTCCTTCTCCTCCGCACGCAGCGAGCACGAAGTGTCGGAGATGATGGACGGCCTCTCGGAGCAGGAGGTAAGGCGTCCTCCTACCGCGATGCCGTACCTGCGGCAGTCTCCGTGCAGCCCCTGTTAACTCCTTCACCCCCACACGGGCCTGCAATGCATTGGTTTTTTTTTTTTTTTTTAGTGATCACGATTTGCCAGCCCTCAAAGCCACAGGCAAGGTGTTCTTCTGTTCCCCCGCCACCCCGCCTTTGTGTGAAAGTAATAATAAAACCATCATTAATTAAACAAATAAACAGAAGGAGCGCGTGAGCCTGAATTCACGGCTTCCGGAGAAAAGCAAAACATTACATTTTCCCCCTCCCTCTCACAAGATGCAAAAAAAGGTTAAACCGTTACAGTGAAAGCGATGAAATTGTTCTTAGGGAGTAACACGGAGTTATTTAATAAGAAATGTTGCAGCATGTGGGACTACCCTTTTAAAGCAAGTCTCCCCCTCTGCCCCTCTGCCCCTCTGCCCCTCTCCCCCTCTCTCCTCCCCTCTCCTCCCCTCTCCTCCCCTCTCCCCCCTTCTCCCCCCCTCTCCCCCTCTCCTCTCCCCCCCTCTCCCCCCCTCTCCTCCCCTCTCCCCCCCTCTCCTCCCCTCTTTATCCCCCTCTCCCCCTCTCTCCCTCATGGAAATGGTAAAAGATCTTAAAGTAACAATTCATGTGTTTTTTTTATTACTGTATTTTTTAGGATTGAAGCAGGGGTCTCTGGAGCTGAACCCCATTAATTTCAACCCCCCTGCTCTGCGAGATACTCGCCTCCGAAGGGGCCACCGGCATGTAGGCAAAGTTTTTTTTTTTTTTTTTTTTTTAAAAGCTCCCGCGTCACGCGGGCCAATGGGAAGCCGGACTGGGTGGCGTCACATCTGCCTATTGGCCCTCGGTGCCGGGAGCTTTGCATCTCCACCGTGTCGTCATCCCTGCAAAGTGGCTCCTGGCGTCCCCTACGGAAGCAGGGGACCCTCGGAGCTGGGATTAACGGGGTTCAGCTCGCTCCCTTGTTCCCCATTGATTTTTCTTTTTGGGTGTGCTGGGTTTGACACACAAACGAACACTACAAATCCGTCCGCCAGACTATACAAACATTAGGCAGTTTGTGTCCATCCGGCACCGCTGCCGGAGCGGCACAAGCCGGGGAGGGTCACCGGGTGAGCGTATATTAGAACCCGGGATACTGAACGGCCTACAAGATGAAATGGAGGCATTTAACGTGTGTGTGTGTGTGTGTGTGTGTGTGTGTGTGTGTGTGTGTGGTGTTGTAACCCGGGAGGGGGTAAACCACTCACAGCAGAAGAGCCTGACAGACAGCGCTTTTGAGATCATGGATGCATTTTAACCCCTGCAGTGGTGGGATTCGTCGTGGGACGGTTCAACACTTCTGGCTTGGATTAAAAAAATGTCCAGGTTGCTGTGTGTGTATAATTGAGAATTGCCAGCGTCGCGTTGATTTGCATGGCGTCGCGTTGATTGGCATGGCGTCGCGTTGATTGGCATGGCGTCGCGTTGATTGGCATGGCAGCTACTTTGCAGCCGGGGTTACCGGTCACGCCAACTGTAACACCCGTGTGGGACGGCCCTGGAATCCTGTCTTCCTCTTGGCTCCTGGTTTTAAACGGCAATTAGGCGGTTTCTAAGGAGAATGGTCCATTCCGCCCTCGCTGTTAATGCCAAATTCACCACAATGTGGCTCACGTGAGCTATAGTAACACAGATGCAGGAGACTGATATCACGAGACCATGTCTGGTTATACACCTCCACTAGCGCTCTTCTCTCCGCGGTTCTGTGTGTGTGTGTGTGTGTGTGTGTGTGTGTGTGTGTGTGTGTGTGTGTGTGTGTGTGTGTGTGTGTGTGTGTGTGTGTGCGGAAATGCACGCGTTTGTGTGAATTATGAGAGTGGAACATTTCGAGATTCAAACTAATATCCATTAATATGTAAATCTAGTTTCATGTGATGGCAAAGAACATGGCAGAGGCTCGTCTCATAAGTAACACGGGTCACTAAAAATGTGTGTGCGTGTTCGTGTGCACGCATTCTATGTAGCATAATACTATCTTTGTGTTTCGTAACACATAATTAGTGTGTGTGTGTGTATGTGTGTGATATTGAATGCAACATACAATAAAATGCGTTATTATATAGTATGTATATATAAAACAGCAGGTTATGGTTGACTCAAAGCTGTGTGTATCTGTGATATACAGGGAGGGAGAGAGAAATGACATGCAGCTTACAATGAAACAATCTTGTATTGTCCTATATGTACAGTATGTGTAACAGCCGGTGTGGTTGGTGTTGTGGACACATGACATCTGGGCTGTAATAAGAAGCGTATTGGAAGAGCCTGCAGATCTCACCCTCACCAGCGACTTCTCTCCGAATGACTCCAGCTTTTCTCCCGTTCCTTCCCGCAGAGCCTGGAGAAGCAGATGCGACAGCTGGCCGTCATCCCCCCCATGCTGTTTGATGCTGAGCAGCAACGCATTAAGTTCATCAACATGAACGGCCTGATGGAAGACCCCATGAAGGTGTACAAGGATCGGCAGGTCATGAACATGTGGAGCGAGCAAGAAAAAGACCTCTTCAGGGAGAAGTGAGTTCAGACGCGCACCTACTCATTTCATGTGCTTCACATGTCCAGGCGCTGCACTCATTCTAGGTGCTGCAAGGTGTTAATACTGTGTGTGTGTACGTGTGTGTGTGTGTGTACACACACGTAGCCAACGTAATGCGACTGCACGCCTGCTTCAGTGTTCTCATATACAACGCACCAGCGGGAGAAACGACCGCGTGTTTTTTAGATCGGCCTCACACGAGAAGGGTGTGTCATTTCACCCACAGGTGTATGCTAGTGAGTACACCAATATATGCACACCAACCTGCGGTCTCTCGCGGACGCGCACCGACGATCTCTCTGGCGCACAGGTGCCAGTTGGAAATTTGGTTTTTCCATCCCTGATACAGGCAATCCTCGGCATCCGACATTCTGCTTACCGATGAACGCGTTATCCAACGACACTCAATGCAATCTCCGGACGCATTGTCCGACGCTGAATTCGCCGGTCACCGCCGCCAATTAACATTGGACCCGCTTTCCGACAGTCCGATAACAGACGGCGGTTTGCGGGAGGCATTCCGTCGGATAACCGAGGACCCACTGTATATACATAACATATTTGCGCGCATGCACGTATCACGCGCACACAGGCACACGAATCTTACACGTATCAGCCGTTACCGAACCCTTCCTATTCCTCCCTCTCTTGCTTTTCCCTCCTTTGAGGCTCACACTGTCCAGCTGTTTTCTCCTCTCCCTGTCCACGTGGCGGTCTTTTATCGCCCACCTACCTCTACCCATCCCCCTTCTGCCTTTCTCACTTTGAATCCTGGCTCTCTTTCTTTCTCTCCTCTGACTCCCCTTTCTTCTCCTTGGGGACTTCAACTGCCACATTGATGACCCCTCTCTCCCTTGGGCTTCCCGCTTTCTCTCTCTCTAACCTCTTCTTTTGGCCTTCAACAGTGGACTGCAGCTAACACCCACAAGGATGGCCACTACCTAGACCTGTTTTTCACTAAAAACTTCTCTCTCTCTCTCTCTGATTTCTCCATTTCCCCCTTTCCTTTCTCTGACCATCACCTCATCTTATTTTCTCTCTCACTTCTCCCCTTCTCCACCTCCAACTACCCCTCGTTTTTGCAGAGACCTGCGCTCTATTAACTACCAGCTTTTGATTCCACTTTACTCTCCTACCTCTCCTCTCTCAGCCCTAATACAGACTCTGACAACCTGGTCAGGAACTACAACTCTTCCCTAGCCTCTTGACCTACATGCCCCGCTTTCTCTATGCCGTTCTCGCCCTTCTAACCCCAGACCTGGCTAAATTCTCACACCCGCATGCTGTGTTCCTCTGAACGCCTCTGGAGGAAATCTCTCACACTCGCAGACTTCCTTCACTATAAATTTATGCTATCCTGTTTCAACTCTGCCCTCTATCAGGCTAAACAAACCTAATTTTCTTCACTAATCAAAATGCACAAGTCTAACCCACACCGACACTTCTCTTTCTTTGACTCCCTACTCAGACCACTCTCAGCTGCCTGTTCTTCTTCCTCCATCTCACCTCAGGACTTTGCCGACGATTTCAAACATGCAACAGTTATACCATTACTCAAATAGCAAGCTTGACCCTACCTGTCTTTCTAACTACCGACCTGTCTCCCTTCTGCCTTTTGCCTCTAAACTCCTTGAACGTCTTGTATTCTCTCGCTTGCTCCATTTCCTCACCACCTATTCTCTCCTAGACCCTCTACAATCTGGCTTCCGCACTGCTCACTCCACGCAAACAGCCCTCACTAAAATAACTGACGACCTCCATGCTGCCAAAGACAGAGGTCATTACACTCTGCTCATATTACTCGACCTCTCTGCAGCATTTGACACCGTGGACCACCCTCTTCTCCTTCACATTCTCCATACTCTTGATATTCATAACAATGCTCTATCCTGGATCTCCTCTTACCTCTCCCAACATACTTTCAGTGTCTTTTGCCAACACCTCCTCCTCCTCTTTCGATCTCTCTGTGGGGGTACCCCAGGGCTCTGTCCTGGGACCTCATCTCTCTTTACACACTCTCTCTAGGTGACCTAATCACATCTCTTGGGTTCAAATATCACCTCTTTGCTGACGACACGCAAATTTACTTTTCAACCCCCGACCTTACACATGCTGTACAGACCAAAGTTTCTGAATGTCTCTCTGCGATATCATCCTGGATGGCCCTCCGACGACTTAAACATAACATGGCAAAAACAGAGCTCCTCATATTTCCTCCCAAACCTGGCCCTACTACCTCCTTCCACATTAGCTAGTAGCACAAACACGGGGGTCACACTCGACTCCTCTCACATTCAAAATGTAGCTAAAACCTGTAATTTTTTCCTCCGCAATATAACAAAGATACGCCCTTTCCTCTTGCTCGACTGCTAAAACTCTGACACAGACACTCATTCTCTCCCGTGTTGATTACTGTAACCTCCTGCTGTCCGGCCTTCCTGCCTCTCACCTGTCTCCCCTACAATCTATCCTAAATGCTGCTGCCAGAATCACTCTACTCTTTCCTAAATCTGTCCCCGCGTCTCCCCTGCTGAAATCCCTCTCCTGGCTTCCTATCAAATCCCGCATCTCAAATTCAATTCTCCTCCTCACTTTTAAAGCTTTACACTCTTCTGCTCCTCCTTACATCTCAGCCCTAATTTCTCACTATACACCATATACATATACATATACTGTACTGTATACACACACACACACAAGTCAATATCTGCGGCTGTCATCGGTTGCGTATGGATGGTTTACGCCGAGTGACACTTTGCAGAATCAGGCGCTCGGTGCTTGGCTTTGGTTCTAATCACACGGTTAACATGCTGGGGTTAGTATGTGCTGTAACCGTGCCGTATAAAGGCACGCCTGTCCCTGCCAGTCCCTCACCAGCCCTTCCTCCTCCCCCCTGCGTCCCAGCGCTCTTTCCTACCTTTGCTGGGACTTGGCTGCGTTACAAACCCTGCGCGCATTCAGCCGCAAATAAAACTGAACTCTGTGTTTCCCGTTTGATGTTTTACTGTTTGCTCTGCCATTTCTGTTAGGGAGATCAAACACCAGCGGAGAAGCCAGTGCCCTCCGTGCCAGGGCATGATAATTACAGGATGTCTCTCTCTGGAAACAATGTATTGACTAAAGATTTATGTGTTTCAATATCATTCCCTGCGCAGTGTGCAAAGAGCGACAATCCCAAATAATATGACATTACTGCGTTATAACGTGGGCTTATACATTGTATTATACAACAGCTGCTCATGAGAGAGGCCATACGTAACTGAAAGGTGGCCGAATGCAGTCCTTAAGGGCCACTAACAGGTCAGGCTTTCAGGATATCCCTGCTTCAGCACGGGTGGCTCAATCAGTGGCTCAGTCGAAGACTGAGCCACTGATTGAGCCACCCGTGCTGAAGCAGGGATATCCGTAATCCCTGATCTGTTGCTGGCCCTTGAGGAGTGGAGTTGGCCAGTCTTCGACTGCTTGAGCCACCTGTGCTGAAGCAGGGATATCCTGAAAACCTGACCTGTTGGAGGCCCTTAAGGACCGAAGTGTTACAGATCATGGTTCTCTTCATCTCTCGTGTCGGAGGTCACCGCGGTGACCTTCACACAGCGCTGGGCTCTGGGGAGAGCTCCATTTTGACCTCTGACACTTAATATTTCAACCGCGTACAGCGCCCGAACTGAGCATCACATTTTTAAAAGTAAAAACCGCGTTTGACAGGCCAAGAAGAGGTCTTGTGTTAACTCCTGCACTGCCAGAAGTGTCACCAACACATTGCAGGTTGAAGACATCACCTATCTAGTGTTAAAGCGGTAATCCAAGCAATATCCTCCATAAGGGCGGGGGAGGGGGGGGGGGTTATTTTATTTTGTAATAAATCGGTTCTGTAGTATGAAATATTTTTATTTTTTTATTCAGCTCCTTTGGTTGAGTTTAATCCTATGTGAGGTTACTCCGTTACTATACTGCTGCTCAGAGCGTGACGTCACTGGCACGCTGAAGCAGTTTCTGGGGGGGGGGGGGGGTTTGAGCTTGGATTCATCGCTGTAAAGTTTTGCCGAATTCCCAGAGCATTACACGGCTCTTTCACCGCACAACTTCCTGAGCCGGCGTGTGTAACGTCCACTCGCAGTGAGCCGCCTGTGAGTCACTGACCTCTTCCACATGGGGCCGAGCCTTCGCCACGGAGAAAAACATCTCCTGGTTTCCATGTGTTCCTCCGGGGGGAGGGGGCGGCTGCAGGAGGCGCGCGCGCTGCATGAATCAGACCGATTCTGCATATGCATTGGGACGGCTCTCATTCTGCAGCCGGGTTCTGGGAAGCGCTCGGGGCAGAGGGTAATGTGCGGGGGGGCACTCGTCAATCGTTGCTTTTGGGCGGCGCTGAATTTCTCGGGGGGGGGGGTCGGGTGGTTGCAGAGGCCCCGCGCTCTTCGGCGAGGCATTTAAATTAAATGCCGGGGGATCGCGTGAGGCCTCTGCAACGCTAAAAACTTACCTTGACTCGCCTCCATGGCAACGCCGCGGGGTGATGTGACGTCAAATGACGCTGCGGGTGACGTGATATCAAGGTGAGGGGGGGCGCGAGCAGCAGAGGAGGAAAGGCAGGGGGGCGCAGCTGCAAAAGTTCCCGTGCTTTAGGGGACCGGTGACGGCAGTATTCTTGTCCCCACGTAATGCGCTAGAACCAATGTTCTAGAACAGGGCGTGGGCAACGCCAGTCCTCCGGGGCCACCAACAGGTCAGGTTTTCAGGATATCCCTCCTTCAGTACCAGTGGCTCTGTCGGCCCCTGCTTCAGCACCGGTGGCTCTGTCGGCCCCTGCTTCAGCACCGGTGGCTCTGTCGGCCCCTGCTTCAGCACCGGTGGCTCTGTCGGCCCCTGCTTCAGCACCGGTGGCTCTGTCGGCCCCTGCTTCAGCACCGGTGGCTCTGTCGGCCCCTGCTTCAGCACCGGTGGCTCTGTCGGCCCCTGCTTCAGCACCGGTCTTTGACTGTGCCACTGATTGAGCCACGTGCTGAAGCAGGGATATCCCCAATACCTGACCTGAGTTGCCCGCCCCTGCCCTGAGATCATTACTTCGGGATTTGATGCCAAACAAGATTGGTGCCCAGAAAGCAGTGGAAGTATCTGGGTAACGGCGGCAGCTTTGTATTAATTCCCAGATTTAGCGTTCCCATGATGAGACGATGGGTCGCGCAGAGCGGGCGTTTAATAATGAATGTCCTGACGTAGAGTGATATGTCTGGAACAGACACCTTAGCCATAATAACAGCAGGAAGGCGACATCGGCAACGTGCAGCTTTCAGCTTCAGCTTGGGTTAACCCCTTAAGTGGCGGCCGGGAACGAAACGCTTTGCAGTGGCCGAAGTTTTTTAAGCTGGGCTTTAAAGCTGTGTTAACAGCGAGCATTAGCTTTTAAGGGTTCCATGTAAAAATGGATTGCAGGCAAAATGTGACACGGTGTGCTCATTTGGATGTAATTTCCCAGAATCCCTTGCTGCAGTGGAAGCGCTGTATGCTAGGTGATAATGGTGAAAGGCAGGGGTGCAGACCTGTCTAAGACATGCAAATGTGCTCACAAGTGATCTTTTTATGTGCTATATGCCATATATGCGCAAACTGGGGGGCGCAACCCCCAGGGGGGCGTGAGACTGACTGCGGGGGGGAGGGGGAGAACGGGGTTTACAGAAGCCCCCCGCGCTTCCCGAAGGCACTTAAATTAAGTGCCGGGGGAGCTGCAGGGCCTCTGTAAACCTCACTTACCTTGGCTCCGACGGCTTCTCACACGCGTCACCATGGCAACGTGGTGTCAAATGACGCTGCAAGGTCATGTGACGCCGGAGCGAGGGTGATGGGGGCGGGGGGCGGAGGTGAGAGGGGCGCAGGGAAAACGTTTGCGCCCCCCTGCTATATGCTATACAGGGGAGGTCTTTTGTTGCCTTTTCACCCACCATAACGTAAAATGTGATTTTATATATACAGTATATATACAGTATATATACAGTATATAATCACATTTTAAGTTATGGTGGGTGAAAAATATATATATATAATTAAAAAAATTATTATTATTTTTTTTTTTTTAAAGCATGGCTACCAAGGGGTCCTCGGGAGCTGAACTGTAATCGTTTCGGGGACCCCCAAGATTCTTACCGGTGGAACTACTGATGTCCGTTCTCCCTCCAGGGTCCTCAAAGTGCCCTCTAAAAGGTTGTTGATCCTGTGGGCCAATAGGAAGAAGCCGTGACATCAGCGGTTGTTGCTTGCTATTGGACGGCCATTTAAATTCCTTTAAAAACCAGGAACCATCACCGGTAACTTCACCGATGAGTATCCCGTTAACCGGAGGGCGGTTAGTTAGGCAACAGTGCTGCCTTTACTGTTCCAACGATGTTATGAAATAATGAATGAATAATTCATAAATAAAACAAATAATGTCTCAATTTATTACTAATAAATAAATGTTTAATGGTACAACTGTATTTGTTTATAACCACATTTATATAGCGCCCTTATCCTGAGCGCTGTACGTTAGTTGGTAAAACAATGGTGTGGCTACACACGGAATATCTCATGTGATGGGCATACATTGTTAATGTCTTGGTTGGTGGGCAGGGGTGGGAACATTATGGTCAGGGTATGGGTTAGGTGCAGTGAGCTTGCTTGGTTGGTGGGCAGGGGTGGGAACATTATGGTCGGTATGGGTTAGGTGGATTAAGAGCTTTCTTGGTTGGTGGGCAGGGGTGAGCTTATTATGGTCAGGGTATGGGTTAGGTGGATTAAGAGCTTTCTTGGTTGGTGGACGTGGAATCGCTGGGAGCTGCCGGTAGACGTGGAATCGCCGGTAGATGTAGTATCGCTGGGAGCTGCCGGTAGACGTGGAATCGCCGGTAGATGTAGAATCGCTGGTTGCTGCCGGTAGATGTAGAATCGCTGGGAGCTGCCGGTAGATGTAGAATCGCTGGGAGCTGCCGGTAGATGTAGAATCTCTGGGAGCTGCCGGTAGACGTGGAATCGCCGGTAGATGTAGAATCGCTGGGAGCTGCCGGTAGACGTGGAATCGCCGGTAGATGTAGAATCGCTGGGAGCTGCCGGTAGATGTAGAATCGCTGGTTGCTGTCGGTAGACGTGGAATCGCCGGTAGATGTAGAATCGCTGGGAGCTGCCGGTAGATGTAGAATCGCTGGTTGCTGCCGGTAGATGTAGAATCGCTGGTTGCTGCCGGTAGACGTGGAATCGCCGGTAGATGTAGAATCGCTGGTTGCTGCCGGTAGACGTGGAATCGCCGGTAGATGTAGAATCGCTGGGAGCTGCCGGTAGACGTGGATTCGCCGGTAGACGTGGATTCGCCGGTAGATGTAGAATCGCTGGTTGCTGCCGGTAGATGTGGAATCGCCGGTAGATGTAGAATCGCTGGTTGCTGCCGGTAGACGTGGAATCGCCGGTAGATGTAGAATCGCTGGGAGCTGCCTGTAGATGTAGACGGATTGTACGTTAACATTGTGCTGCTTACAGAAAAGGAGTGACTATTCGAAGCTCGCTTACATCTTAATCCTTCTCTTTTTATTTATAGATTCATCCAGCATCCAAAGAACTTTGGATTCATTGCCTCATTTTTGGAAAGAAAGGTACGTTTCTCTGTTTTGTTGCTGTGGTTCGTGATGTTTTCAGAAACCAACCCAATCCGTGCATAAAACAATAAATATATGGGAATATTGAAGTGACCTTCGGGACACTACTTTTGTTCTTAAAGCAATTTAGTAGATTTCTTTTTTTGTGTATGTTATGATTTGTAGATATGTTTAAATGTCGTGTGTATTGTGTGTATAATATTATCTATCTGTGCAATACAACAAGCATAAGCTTATAGGAGCCCATATTATTGGTTTATAACCACATTTATATCGTGCCCTTATCCAGGGCACTGTAGGTTAGTTGGTAAAACAATGGTGGGGTTATATATGGAACATTTCATGTGATGGGCATAGACTAATTGTTAAGATGTCTTTGCGGTGGGCGGGGGTGGGGACATTATGGTCAGGCTATGGGTTAGGTGCATTGAGAGGCTGGTGGGCGGGGGTGGGAAGATTATGGTCTGGCTATGGGTTAGGTGCCTTGAGAGCTTGTTTGGTTGGTGGGCGGGGGGGCGACGTTATGGTCGGCGTATGGGTTAGGTGCCATGAGAGGTTGTTTTGTTGGTGGGCGGGGGGACGACGTTATGGTCGGCGTATGGGTTAGGTGCCTTGAGAGCTTGTTTGGTTGGTGGGCGGGGGGACGACGTTATGGTCGGCGTATGGGTTAGGTGCCATGAGAGGTTATTTTGTTGGTGGGCGGGGGGACGACGTTATGGTCGGCGTATGGGTTAGGTGCCATGAGAGGTTGTTTTGTTGGTGGGCGGGGGGACGACGTTATGGTCGGCGTATGGGTTAGGTGCCATGAGAGGTTGTTTTGTTGGTGGGCGGGGGGACGACGTTATGGTCGGCGTATGGGTTAGGTGCCTTGAGAGCTTGTTTGGTTGGTGGGCGGGGGGACGACGTTATGGTCGGCGTATGGGTTAGGTGCCATGAGAGGTTGTTTTGTTGGTGGGCGGGGGGACGACGTTATGGTCGGCGTATGGGTTAGGTGCCATGAGAGGTTGTTTTGTTGGTGGGCGGGGGGACGACGTTATGGTCGGCGTATGGGTTAGGTGCCATGAGAGGTTGTTTTGTTGGTGGGCGGGGGGACGACGTTATGGTCGGCGTATGGGTTAGGTGCCATGAGAGGTTGTTTTGTTGGTGGGCGGGGGGACGACGTTATGGTCGGCGTATGGGTTAGGTGCCTTGAGAGCTTGTTTGGTTGGTGGGCGGGGGGGCGACGTTATAGTCGGGGTATGGGTTAGGTGCCTTGAGAGCTTGTTTTGTTGGTGGGCGGGGGGACGACGTTATGGTCGGCGTATGGGTTAGGTGCCTTGAGAGCTTGTTTTGTTGGTGGGCGGGGGGACAACGTTATGGTCGGGGTATGGGTTAGGTGCCTTGAGAGCTTGTTTGGTTGGTGGGCGGGGGGACGACGTTATAGTCGGGGTATGGGTTAGGTGCCTTGAGAGATTGCTTGGTTGGTGGGCGGGGGGACGACGTTATAGTCGGGGTATGGGTTAGGTGCATTGAGAGATTGCTTGGTTGGTGGGCGGGGGGACGACGTTATAGTCGGGGTATGGGTTAGGTGCATTGAGAGATTGCTTGGTTGGGGTCAGCTCTCGGGATTTGGTCTTGTCGGCAGCATGGTGATGGCTCGGACAGTGGAGGGGTTTGGATCGTGAGGTGGGTGACTTTGGAGAGACATTCGGAAGGTAAGGGAGATCGTTGGTGTTGGTGGGGGGCGGGGGGGATCAGGAATGCGGCAGAGATGAGTTTTGAGTTGGCTTCTGAAGATGGGGACTGGCCAGATTGGATGTGATGACGGTCGTTGCTCCAGCGGAAGAGGACAAGTAAGGCTAGGTCCCCAGACCTCTTATCGAGCAGGCCCCTGTAGCTGTGTGTGAATTCTCACATATCGCGATGGCGCGACCGCTGGTAAGGAAGGCGAGAATTGTCTTTCCGTGCAGCGACGCGATCACGTGGTGTGCGGGCAGCCATTGGCAGGGCAGATAGTGTGGACCAATAGGAGTGCAGGTAGTGTGGACCAATGGCAGTGAAGTACTGTTCTTTGAAGTCATCAAAGGTCACCCCCTGTCTTGGTGTGGTCCCCCCCCCGTCATGGCCGCGCATCCCATCGCGCCACATAGACCGCAGATTGCGTTTTTTACCTGTGCACGAGCAGCCAGGCTCTCAGACGCGCATGCCGCCGTAGCCTTTGGCATATGATCGGAATCGAGAAGAGGCGCTGGGGGTGGGTTGTGGCATTCGGGGAGCGAAGAGGACGGGAAGGGGGGATGCGAGAGATAATTGCTGCAAGGTATGGGGGGGCAGTCGAAGCCACAGAGAGGTTTGTAGACCAGGATGGGTAATTTGAAGAGGGAACGTTGTTGGATGGGCGGCCAGTTCAACTGGATAAGGCTACGTCCATAGTGCAGGATACGGCGAAACAAACACTAGGACTCTGATGCATTGGTATATAGTGCGCACTTGCGCTGCTGGGAGACCGGCGCCTTGCGTTATAAACCAGTTTGTATTTCTCGTGTGACGGCTGGGTCACATGAGAGGTTCGCCCAATGAGGGCATACCAGCTCCGTGATGTCACGGACGAAATATCTCCTGCTGCAGGCGAGCGTGCGCTGCGCCCAGGAGCGCGGAAGCTAGCGGGTTCTACCACGGACGCAGCCTAAGATGCAAGAGGTGACACTGTGCTCATTTGCATGAAATTTCCCAGAATCCCTGGCTGCAGTGGAAGCATTGTAGCCAAGAGAATGGGGAAAGGCAGGGTTGCAGACTGTGTGTGTGTGTGTGTGTGTGTGTGTGTGTGTGTGTGTGTGTGTGTGTGTGTGTGTGTGTGTGTGTGTGTGTGTGTGTGTGTGTGTGTGTCGCGCACTCACACAGATATGTTACACACACACCTCTCCAGCACTGCCATACATATATCATAAGGCCCGTTATCATGGAGTAACTGTTCACAATAGTGTAACCAAAGATAAATATAACTAGCTAAAGTCACACTTGGGGGACGATCCAATACAGCTGCGCTATAAAATGATGCGTCATTTATTTGTACAAGATGGTAAAAGATTGTTTACACACACAGCTATTTGCTCATATCTGTTCCGGACGTACAGAACACGTGATAGTGTATTGGGTCAATTATTATCGGCCTGTCTTATAGAGGTGTGACTTTAGCTAGTTACAGTGTGTGTGGCTGTCTCTCTGTCTGTCTCTCTCTGTCTCTGTCTCTCTCTGTCTCTCTCTGTCTCTCTCTGTCTCTCTCTGTCTCTCTCTGTCTCTCTCTGTCTCTCTCTGTCTCTCTCTGTCTCTCTCTGTCTGTGTCTCTCTCTCTGTCTCTCTCTCTGTCTCTCTCTGTCTCTCTCTGTCTCTCTCTGTCTCTCTCTGTCTCTCTCTGTCTCTCTCTGTCTCTCCCTGTCTCTCCCTGTCTCTCCCTGTCTCTCCCTGTCTCTCCCTGTCTCTCCCTGTCTCTCCCTGTCTCTCCCTGTCTCTCCCTGTCTCTCCCTGTCTCTCCCTGTCTCTCCCTGTCTCTCCCTGTCTCTCCCTGTCTCTCTCTGTCTCTCTCTGTCTCTCTCTGTCTCTCTCTGTCTCTCCCTGTCTCTCCCTGTCTCTCCCTGTCTCTCCCTGTCTCTCTCTGTCTCTCCCTGTCTCTCTATATGTGTCTGTATACACACATACATATCACATACATACCCATATCTATGTGTCTATATATACAGTAGGCATTCTGGAGATGAGTTGTTAACCCCTCCGGGTATAGGCGGCAGTGGCGGGTATAGGCGGCAGTGGCGGGTATAGGCGGCCGTGGCGGGTATAGGCGGCCGTGGCGGGTATAGGCGGCAGTGGCGGGTATAGGCGGCAGTGGCGGGTATAGGCGGCAGTGGCGGGTATAGGCGGCCGTGGCAGGTATAGGCGGCCGTGGCGGGTATAGGCGGCCGTGGCGGGTATAGGCGGCCGTGGCGGGTATAGGCGGCCGTGGCGGGTATAGGCGGCAGTGGCGGGTATAGGCGGCGTGCTACTGACTCGTCCCCCATGTTTTTTTAGCACCTGAAGTGTTAATAGCCGTTACGCAGAGCGGCGTGTTTGCCCCTCTGCAGGTTAGAGGCCGCACTGACGCATTCCTAGACATCATAACAGCAATTCCAGATACACTCAGGCTGACCAAGTATCTACCTGCGCGGGATCCGATCTCACGCAATCTAAACGCGCTTTCCCTGGGGTCATTCACACAAAACCCACTGTTTCTGTACATCGCAGAGACGCGGGTTCCTTCAGTTCCTTCTCTCTTATTTATAACTAGATTTGGTTTTCTGTAATCACCATTTGAAATGGAAAATATTTAATGATCACACAACCCCATAAATCCTAAAGGGAACTTTGCGCAGTTTCATAGGGTTGAGGTATGAATAACCCGACGAGACACCTTAGCAGTTGGACTTTATAAGTAGGGTTATCTTGGAGAGGGCAGGACGGGGAGGCGGATGAACCCTGAAGTCTATTGTTAATATCCTGGTCACGTGTATCCGTGTATTAGTAATGTCACGTGTATCCGTGTATTAGTAATGTCACGTGTATCCGTGTATTAGTAATGTCTTGTACAGGAGTGGAACAACAAAAAGATGGGTCTTCAAAAAAAAAAAAATGTCCGCCGCAGTGCGGCAGCGCAGCGCTATGATTTGTGTTGCGGGATTTTTCCTTGCTTGGCGATGATTGACGGATGTCGATCTATAGAAAGTCACAGCGCGGTATGCTTGGCGGGTAGTGCTGGCAGCTCACCGCGAGAAACGCCAGGGGGATGGGGGAAAAAAAGATGGCGGCCCGCCCCATGGGCTCCAGTGTTGGCACCCGCTGTAGTGCCGCACCACTGGATTGGCCGGATCCATGCAAGCCTATTCCTGCCATGCTACGCCGCTTAGATAGCCAAACCCGGGTGAAAGAAGTGCATGGCCAGTAAACCCACTCGGGGACAGCTGTTTCAACCTTCTGTGTCTCGTCAGTGTGTGACCTTCCATGGTTAATGTGGTCACTCTGGGTGCTCGTTCCAGTGTTGTTACCCAGAATGCCTGGCTGCAGGGAGAAGCGCCCGATGCCGTGTGGTTATGGGGTACGGCAGGTTTGGGGGACATGTGACCGTGCCCTTCGGTGTTCCTGATCATTGTTGTACTCTGTACGGGACGAAGGGTTTGTGCCTGTTTTTACTCGCCCTAACTTATTTGTGGTCCTCATTCCCGAAAGGTGTGTGCGCGCGCTATCGGGAAGGGAGGGAGCCTTTTCTTTGGCAACAAAGGGGTTAAAAAGAAAGTGGAACACAATGTATAAAAATTTGAATTTGTAAATAATTTTTTTTTTAATGTAGCGATACTCGGTACTTCCTTCCACCGCTGCCCGTGGATGAAGTTCTGTGACCTGCGCCTAAGTGTACATTTATTCTGTGCATCTTTGCTGTTTTCAGACTGTAGCCGACTGTGTGCTTTTCTATTACCTGACCAAAAAAAGTGAGAACTACAAGAGCCTTGTAAGAAGGAATTACCGGCGCCGTGGGAAGAACCAGGTATGGAACTGCCGTGCATGCGGCGGGTAACGGGTCCGGTTTATCTGGGCCGTGCAGGCAGCGTCGGGGCCAACTGTGACTCATTTTGAGAATGTGTAGCCCCACCCAAGGTGAATTTAAAATGCATAGTTTGTAGTGGGCCGAGGCTGGTTTATGCTGCCTACAGTCATTCTTTCCTTTCATGGCTTTGCCGACCTACATTTGCAGCCTACTCCAATTTAAATAGTCATTTAGAATGATCTACTTTTCGGTACCCATTGAGATCACAAAGATCACCTACACACACACCTACACACACACCTACACACACACCTACACACACACCTACACACACACACCTACACACACACCTACACACACACCTACACACACACCTACACACACACCTACACACACACCTACACACACACCTACACACACACCTACACACACACCTACACACCTGTATAAACTGTATCATTCCTGGGGATATTTCCTGGAAGAACGCAGAGAAGATTCCTATAATGTGTTACTGTTCTCGCATATAACGGCATTTACATATATATATATATATGGCTGTGTGAGGTATATATAAAGTGTTCCATGTGCTCAGAGCCTCAGTATTGTGGTGTTAGGCGTTCCTCGCCGCCCTTGTTTTAATAAATGACGCCTTTGATTACCTTTTAATGAAAACTAATTACGTAAGCTGCCGATCGATCCGTTCTCCTGCGAGCGGTCGGTGAATATCCTGCTCTTGGGGCTAACATAATGTCTGCCCCATTACTTGGGTCCTTATATTACGAAGGGTCATTATCCATTGTTACATGTGGCATATACATACACTTACGAGCACGCATACACACGCGTGTGTGTGTGTGTATATGTATGCTCGCACACATTATTCACGTGAGGGTCGGCGTTCTTTCTAACCAGTCTGAGTCTATCTATAGTGTAATGTTTGCTTTGATCACTTACTGTGCTCCGAATGTTTATAAAAGGGTGTTAAACATTAGCGCACAACTGAAGCGCCCGTAGGGTCCAGTAAACATTAGCTCTATTTAGTTAATCTGGGCCTTTATGCCGCATGTTTTGGTGCAATGAGCTCACCCCTGATTTGCCCTGAGAGTTTATACAAAATGAGCATGGTAGCAGGTAATTAAGGCAGCAAAACAACGCACCGCTTTCAGCACTTTTCTACAACGCAATGTGACGTGTTATATTTTGCCTGCGTGCACCTTTTTGTCACCCTGCCACCTGTGTTTTAAGCTGCCATCTGTGGTGATTGCCATGTGTTATTTGGTTTAGTTCGAGAGATATGCTCTTGCCCTTTTCAACGCTAGATTTATTTTTTAAATCGAATGCTCCGTTCAAGAGATGTAAACTTTTGAAATATTAATTGCCCGGGATGTTCGACTGAGCTACTGATTGAGCCACCTGTGCTGAAGCTGGGATATACCGAAAACCTGACCAGTTGGGGGGAACTGGATCATAGGAGGTTGAGCCCCCCTCGCGCACAGTATTAAGGGGGGGGGGATTGCTGCGTTAACGTTGCTTTAAAGACACAGTGCCACTTCGTGACCATTTCTACAGGGTTGCATGTGTGGGGGATACTGCTCACCCCGATATAGGTACAATGCACTACGACCCCCGTTCTCTGCCCTAGGGGCAGGCGATGTGTTTCTGGCAGCGACGGGGTAAATGTAGGACGCTTTATGTTATTTCTCTGCTTAACATTCACAAGCGCTGTAGTAAAGGATACAATGTTACACGCCTAACATGTTTACTTCTGCTCAGCGAGGACAACGCAACCCCCTGGATGTTATATCTTTATATGTTGACGGTTGATTTCCACAATCACAAGACAGAAAGGTCACCCTCCCTCCCCCCTCCCCTCCCCTCCCTCCCCTCCCTCCCCCCCTCCCCTCCCTCCCCCCCTCCCCTCCCTCCCCTCCCTCCCTCCCTCCCTTCCTCCCTCCCTCCCTTCCTCCCTCAGATTACATGGGATCACTGCCAGGGTTGCATAATTTGTCCCGTTGATCACTTTGTGGATGATAACGATGGTCAGGGGTTCTCCTGGCTGCCCCGTGGCCCTTGGACTCTGCTCCTGCTAGTGTCATGTCTTGGGCAGCTGCTCACACTGACACTCACGTGCAAGTTAAGCTGATGTCAGTATATGTGGCACGCGTGTTACATGTGTTGTAGTCATTTCGAAGTCTTTAAGTCGGTGGAGGCCAACTCTAGTCCTTAAGGGCCACAGGTGCTCTGGTATAAACGGAGTATTAGCAAAGACTTTGGAAGCGGGAGACCTTGGTTCTGATCCAAGAGTGGAAAATAAATATATAACTAGACATATTCTTTAATTAAGATTTTGTTGTTGTGGCAAGGAACAGTCCTTTGCGGAGACTTGCAAGTGCATCATGGGAAGTCACAAGAACATGATTTAACTGCCTGGGGTGCTCAACTCCACTCCTCAAGTCCCACCCCCCACCCCCCCCAACAGGACAAGTTTTCAGGATATCTTGGCTTCAGCACAGGTGGCTTAATTGGTCCCTGCTTCAGCATAGGTGGTTAAATGAATTTCTGCTTCAGCACAGGTGGCTCAATCAATCCCTGCTTCAGCAGAGGTGGATCAATCAGAGGCTCAGTCTTTGACTGAGCCTCTGATTGAGCCACCTGTGCTGAAGCTGGGATATCCTTAAAACATGACCTGTCGGGGGGGAGGGGGGTGCAGGTTGGAGGGGGGCACCCCTGGCAGTTAAATCACGTTGTTGTGACTTCCCGTGATGCACTTGCAAGTCTCCAAAGCACTGTTCCTTGCCACAACAACAAAATCTTAATTAAAGAATATGTCTAGTTATATATTTATTTTCCATTCTTGGATCAGAACCAAGGTCTCCCGCTTCCAAACTCTTTACTAGCTGTCTGTTTACACCAGAGCACCTCTGGCTTGGAAGAGTTACCCGCGAGGCGCCAGGTAGGAGGTGAATCATTTCACAGCAGTGATGCTGATTTATCCCACTTCAAAGGCCAGCATGCTCGAAACCAGCCCGCGCAGATTCTAGTCGGCGTGCGGTAATTGACCGGCATTGTGTCCGCTGCGCTGTATTTACGCTACGCGACTAATCCGTCTTTAACATTAGAAGTTGTGCCCGCCGCGCCTTCCCCATTTAACTTTGTACTCGCGCGATCCATTCAGTTCTGGGAAACAGAACCTGCGCCGGGCATCGGATCAGCAATGGGAACTCAGAACGGGGAGGAAAGGGGCCGGAGTTACCGTAATGCAGGGGGTGGGCCCACTCAAGTCCTCCAGGGCCACCAACAGGTTAGGTTTTCCCGGATATCCCCGCTTCAGCACAGGTGGCTCAATCGACTGAGCCACTGATTGAGCCACCTGTGCTGAAGCGGGGACTGATTGATCTGAAATATCCTGAAAACCTGTCCTGTTGGTGGCCCTTAAGGACTGGAGTTGGCCACCCCTGTGTGGCTTTGAGCCATGCATGACCTCTCGCTAGGACGCGCTTAAACCAATGCACTGCAGCCCTGTCTGGGAGTGAAGGGGTTAAGGACAGCAGCGTGTGCTAATTTTGCTGGTGCATGCGCGCTTGTGCAGTATTCTGCACCTTGCTCCCGCAGTGCGGACGGAGAGGGGAGACCCCGGAGAGGGGAGACCCCGGGAGACCCCGGAGAGGGGAGACCCCGGCTGTTGCTTTTTGTTGCTTAATTTTCTGCTTGGCGAAAACAAAGTTGTCATTTGCTCCAGCGATGAAGTGGTTAAGCATATTGTTGGCCTGTTTTGTGGTACCCTGCAGGGCGACCTGGGACTGAAGGGGTTAAGACGGTACAGCCGGGGTCTTGCAAAGTCGCTCCCCACAATGCATTGCATCCACAGCAGCAAGGCATTGTGGGGCGTGATTTTGGAAGCTCCCGCAGCGAGGGATATACACACACACACGTGTTCCCTGCACACGCTCGGGACACCCGGGGACACCATGCTGCCGGGGACACCATGCTGCCGGGGACACCATGCTGCCGGGGACACCATGCTGCCGGGGATGGGTCACTCAGGTTTGTTAGCACCAGTTCGATGAGTCGGGAATAAGATTGATTAATTAGGGGTTCACGGAACAATGATTTGCTAGCTGGGGGGACACGGTGTAATGAAGGTTGGGCCGCGCTGGGTGGAGGGGACACTGCGTTCTGATTGCTGGAGATACTGTTTTGCAATATGGCGCTGCCGGTGTTATACTGCAGAATTCCTCGCGCTGCCGGTGTTATACTGCAGAATTCCTCGCGCTGCCGGTGTTATACTGCAGAATTCCTCGCGCTGCCGGTGTTATACTGCAGAATTCCTCGCGCTGCTGGTGTTATACTGCAGAATTCCTCACGCTGCCGGTGTTATACTGCAGAATTCCTTGCGCTGCCGGTGTTATACTGCAGAGTTCCTCGCGCTGCCGGTGTTATACTGCAGAGTTACTCGCGCTGCCGGTGTTATACTGCAGAATTCCACGCGCTGCCGGTGTTATACTGCAGAATTCCACGCGCTGCCGGTGTTATACTGCAGAATTCCTCGCGCTGCCGGTGTTATACTGCAGAATTCCTCGCGCTGCCGGTGTTATACTGCAGACTTCCACGCGCTGCCGGTGTTATACTGCAGAATTCCACGCGCTGCCGGTGTTATACTGCAGAATTCCACGCGCTGCCGGTGTTATACTGCAGAGTTCCTCGCGCTGCCGGTGTTATACTGCAGAGTTCCACGCGCTGCCGGTGTTATACTGCAGAATTGCACGCGCTGCCGGTGTTATACTGCAGAGTTCCTCGCGCTGCCGGTGTTATACTGCAGAATTCCTCGCAGTGCCGGTGTTATACTGCAGAGTTCCTCGCGCTGCCGGTGTTATACTGCAGAATTCCTCGCGGTGCCGGTGTTATACTGCAGAATTCCACGCGCTGCCGGTGTTATACTGCAGAATTCCTCGCGCTGCCGGTGTTATACTGCAGAATTCCACGCGCTGCCGGTGTTATACTGCAGAATTCCACGCGCTGCCGCTGTTATACTGCAGAATTCCACGCGCTGCCGGTGTTATACTGCAGAATTCCTCGCGCTGCCGGTGTTATACTGCAGAATTCCACGCGCTGCCGGTGTTATACTGCAGAATTCCACGCGCTGCCGGTGTTATACTGCAGAATTCCACGCGCTGCCGGTGTTATACTGCAGAGTTCCACGCGCTGCCGGTGTTATACTGCAGAATTCCTCGCGCTGCCGGTGTTATACTGCAGAATTCCTCGCGCTGCCGGTGTTATACTGCAGAATTCCACGCGCTGCCGGTGTTATACTGCAGAATTCCACGCGCTGCCGGTGTTATACTGCAGAATTCCTCGCGCTGCCGGTGTTATACTGCAGAATTCCACGCGCTGCCGGTGTTATACTGCAGAATTCCACGCGCTGCCGGTGTTATACTGCAGAATTCCACGCGCTGCCGGTGTTATACTGCAGAATTCCTCGCGCTGCCGGTGTTATACTGCAGAATTCCTCGCGCTGCCGGTGTTATACTGCAGAATTCCACGCGCTGCCGGTGTTATACTGCAGAATTCCTCGCGCTGCCGGTGTTATACTGCAGAATTCCTCGCGCTGCCGGTGTTATACTGCAGAGTTCCTCGCGCTGCCGGTGTTATACTGCAGAGTTCCTCGCGCTGCCGGTGTTATACTGCAGAATTCCTCGCGCTGCCGGTGTTATACTGCAGAGTTCCTCGCGCTGCCGGTGTTATACTGCAGAGTTCCTCGCGCTGCCGGTGTTATACTGCAGAATTCCTCGCGCTGCCGGTGTTATACTGCAGAATTCCTCGCGCTGCCGGTGTTATACTGCAGAATTCCACGCGCTGCCGGTGTTATACTGCAGAATTCCACGCGCTGCCGGTGTTATACTGCAGAATTCCTCGCGCTGCCGGTGTTATACTGCAGAATTCCTCGCGCTGCCGGTGTTATACTGCAGAATTCCTCGCGCTGCCGGTGTTATACTGCAGAATTCCTCGCGCTGCCGGTGTTATACTGCAGAGTTCCTCGCGCTGCCGGTGTTATACTGCAGAGTTCCTCGCGCTGCCGGTGTTATACTGCAGAATTCCTCGCGCTGCCGGTGTTATACTGCAGAGTTCCTCGCGCTGCCGGTGTTATACTGCAGAATTCCTCGCGCTGCCGGTGTTATACTGCAGAATTCCTCGCGCTGCCGGTGTTATACTGCAGAATTCCTCGCGCTGCCGGTGTTATACTGCAGAGTTCCACGCGCTGCCGGTGTTATACTGCAGAGTTCCTCGCGCTGCCGGTGTTATACTGCAGAGTTCCTCGCGCTGCCGGTGTTATACTGCAGAGTTCCTCGCGCTGCCGGTGTTATACTGCAGAATTCCACGCGCTGCCGGTGTTATACTGCAGAATTCCACGCGCTGCCGGTGTTATACTGCAGAGTTCCACGCGCTGCCGGTGTTATACTGCAGAATTCCTCGCGCTGCCGGTGTTATACTGCAGAGTTCCTCGCGCTGCCGGTGTTATACTGCAGAATTCCTCGCGCTGCCGGTGTTATACTGCAGAATTCCTCGCGCTGCCGGTGTTATACTGCAGAATTCCTCGCGCTGCCGGTGTTATACTGCAGAATTCCTCGCGCTGCCGGTGTTATACTGCAGAATTCCTCGCGCTGCCGGTGTTATACTGCAGAGTTCCACGCGCTGCCGGTGTTATACTGCAGAATTCCTCGCGCTGCCGGTGTTATACTGCAGAATTCCTCGCGCTGCCGGTGTTATACTGCAGAATTCCACGCGCTGCCGGTGTTATACTGCAGAATTCCTCGCGCTGCCGGTGTTATACTGCAGAGTTCCACGCGCTGCCGGTGTTATACTGCAGAATTCCTCGCGCTGCCGGTGTTATACAGCAGAATTCCACGCGCTGCCGGTGTTATACTGCAGAATTCCTCGCGCTGCCGGTGTTATACTGCAGAATTCCACGCGCTGCCGGTGTTATACTGCAGAATTCCTCGCGCTGCCGGTGTTATACTGCAGAATTCCTCGCGCTGCCGGTGTTATACTGCAGAATTCCTCGCGCTGCCGGTGTTATACTGCAGAGTTCCACGCGCTGCCGGTGTTATACTGCAGAATTCCACTCGCTGCCGGTGTTATACTGCAGAGTTCCTCGCGCTGCCGGTGTTATACTGCAGAATTCCTCGCGCTGCCGGTGTTATACTGCAGAATTCCACGCGCTGCCGGTGTTATACTGCAGAATTCCTCGCGCTGCCGGTGTTATACTGCAGAATTCCACGCGTTGCCGGTGTAATACTGCAGAATTCCTCGCGCTGCCGGTGTTATACTGCAGAATTCCACTCGCTGCCGGTGTTATACTGCAGAGTTCCTCGCGCTGCCGGTGTTATACTGCAGAATTCCTCGCGCTGCCGGTGTTATACTGCAGAATTCCACACGCTGCCGGTGTTATACTGCAGAATTCCTCGCGCTGCCGGTGTTATACTGCAGAATTCCTCGCGCTGCCGGTGTTATACTGCAGAATTCCTCGCGGTGCCGGTGTTATACTGCAGAGTTCCACGCGCTGCCGGTGTTATACTGCAGAGTTCCTCGCGCTGCCGGTGTTATACTGCAGAATTCCACGCGCTGCCGGTGTTATACTGCAGAGTTCCTCGCGCTGCCGGTGTTATACTGCAGAATTCCTCGCGCTGCCGGTGTTATACTGCAGAGTTCCTCGCGCTGCCGGTGTTATACTGCAGAATTCCACGCGCTGCCGGTGTTATACTGCAGAGTTCCTCGCGCTGCCGGTGTTATACTGCAGAGTTCCTCGCGCTGCTGGTGTTATACTGCAGAGTTCCTCGCGCTGCCGGTGTTATACTGCAGAATTCCACGCGCTGCCGGTGTTATACTGCAGAATTCCTCGCGCTGCCGGTGTTATACTGCAGAATTCCTCGCGCTGCCGGTGTTATACTGCAGAATTCCTCGCGCTGCCGGTGTTATACTGCAGAGTTCCTCGCGCTGCCGGTGTTATACTGCAGAATTCCTCGCGCTGCCGGTGTTATACTGCAGAATTCCTCGCGCTGCCGGTGTTATACTGCAGAATTCCTCGCGCTGCCGGTGTTATACTGCAGAATTCCTCGCGCTGCCGGTGTTATACTGCAGAATTCCACGCGCTGCCGGTGTTATACTGCAGAGTTCCACGCGCTGCCGGTGTTATACTGCAGAATTCCACGCGCTGCCGGTGTTATACTGCAGAATTCCACGCGCTGCCGGTGTTATACTGCAGAATTCCACGCGCTGCCGGTGTTATACTGCAGAGTTCCTCGCGCTGCCGGTGTTATACTGCAGAGTTCCTCGCGCTGCTGGTGTTATACTGCAGAATTCCACGCGCTGCCGGTGTTATACTGCAGAGTTCCTCGCGCTGCCGGTGTTATACTGCAGAATTCCTCGCGCTGCCGGTGTTATACTGCAGAGTTCCTCGCGCTGCCGGTGTTATACTGCAGAATTCCTCGCGCTGCCGGTGTTATACTGCAGAGTTCCTCGCGCTGCCGGTGTTATACTGCAGAATTCCTCGCGCTGCCGGTGTTATACTGCAGAATTCCTCGCGCTGCCGGTGTTATACTGCAGAATTCCTCGCGCTGCCGGTGTTATACTGCAGAATTCCTCGCGCTGCCGGTGTTATACTGCAGAGTTCCACGAGCTGCCGGTGTTATACTGCAGAGTTCCTCGCGCTGCCGGTGTTATACTGCAGAATTCCACGCGCTGCCGGTGTTATACTGCAGAATTCCTCGCGCTGCCGGTGTTATACTGCAGAGTTCCTCGCGCTGCCGGTGTTATACTGCAGAGTTTCTCGCGCTGCCGGTGTTATACTGCAGAATTCCTCGCGCTGCCGGTGTTATACTGCAGAATTCCTCGCGCTGCCGGTGTTATACTGCAGAATTCCACGCGCTGCCGGTGTTATACTGCAGAATTCCTCGCGCTGCCGGTGTTATACTGCAGAGTTCCACGCGCTGCCGGTGTTATACTGCAGAATTCCTCGCGCTGCCGGTGTTATACTGCAGAATTCCTCGCGCTGCCGGTGTTATACTGCAGAATTCCTCGCGCTGGGCCGGTGTTATACTGCAGAATTCCTCGCGCTGCCGGTGTTATACTGCAGAATTCCTCGCGCTGCCGGTGTTATACTGCAGAATTCCTCGCGCTGCCGGTGTTATACTGCAGAATTCCTCGCGCTGCCGGTGTTATACTGCAGAATTCCTCGCGCGTGCCGGTGTTATTACTGCAGAGTTCCTCGCGCTTGCCGGTGTTATACTGCAGAATTCCACGCGCTGCCGGTGTTATACTGCTGAATACACTCGCTGCTGCCGTGTTATACTGCAGAGTTCCTCGCGCTTGCCGGTGTTATACTGCAGAGATTCCACCGCGCTGCCGCGTGTTATACTGCAGATTCCTCGCCTGATGCCGGTGTTATACTGCAGACTTCGGTGTTATACTGCAGAATTCCTCGCGCTGCCGGTGTTATACTGCAGAATTCCACGCGCTGCCGGTGTTATACTGCAGAATTCCTCGCGCTGCCGGTGTTATACTGCAGAATTCCTCGCGCTGCCGGTGTTATACTGCAGAGTTCCTCGCGCTGCCGGTGTTATACTGCAGAGTTCCTCGCGCTGCCGGTGTTATACTGCAGAATTCCTCGCGCTGCCGGTGTTATACTGCAGAATTCCTCGCGCTGCCGGTGTTATACTGCAGAATTCCTCGCGCTGCCGGTGTTATACTGCAGAATTCCTCGCGCTGCCGGTGTTATACTGCAGAATTCCTCGCGCTGCCGGTGTTATACTGCAGAATTCCTCGCGCTGCCGGTGTTATACTGCAGAATTCCTCGCGCTGCCGGTGTTATACTGCAGAATTCCACGCGCTGCCGGTGTTATACTGCAGAATTCCTCGCGCTGCCGGTGTTATACTGCAGAATTCCTCGCGCTGCCGGTGTTATACTGCAGAATTCCTCGCGCTGCCGGTGTTATACTGCAGAATTCCTCGCGCTGCCGGTGTTATACTGCAGAATTCCTCGCGCTGCCGGTGTTATACTGCAGAATTCCTCGCGCTGCCGGTGTTATACTGCAGAATTCCTCGCGCTGCCGGTGTTATACTGCAGAATTCCTCGCGCTGCCGGTGTTATACTGCAGAATTCCTCGCGCTGCCGGTGTTATACTGCAGAATTCCACGCGCTGCCGGTGTTATACTGCAGAATTCCTCGCGCTGCCGGTGTTATACTGCAGAATTCCTCGCGCTGCCGGTGTTATACTGCAGAATTCCACGCGCTGCCGGTGTTATACTGCAGAATTCCTCGCGCTGCCGGTGTTATACTGCAGAATTCCTCGCGCTGCCGGTGTTATACTGCAGAGTTCCACGCGCTGCCGGTGTTATACTGCAGAGTTCCTCGCGCTGCCGGTGTTATACTGCAGAATTCCTCGCGGTGCCGGTGTTATACTGCAGAAACGTTAATTATTAAAAATAAATAAATGAGACGTATCTATTTTATGTTACGAGTGAGCAGAGCGGATTGCTGCTTTAAGCGATAGCGGGGATGCTTGCATTTCCGGCACTCGTGAGGTTAAATACAAATGTCACCCCCCCCCCCCCTCCCCCTGCTTCTCTGTGGCCTGGATGGTGCACCCCAAGAAATATAATTGGGATAATTATTTCAATTACCCTGTTGAGGCTTATTTCATCTTAATCCAGGGGCGGCCAACTCCAGTCCTCAAGGGCCACCATCCGGTCAGGTTTTCTGGATATCCCTGCTTCAGCACAGGTGGCTCAACCAGTGGCTCGGTCAACGACTGCACCACCTGTGCTGAAGCAGGGATATCCTGAAAACCTGCCCTGTTGGTGGCCCTTAAGGGCTGGAGTTGGGTAAATGAATGAGCCACCTGTGCTGAAGCAGGGATATCCTGAAAACCTGATCTGTTGGTGGCCCTTGAGCGCTGGAGTTGGCCACTGCTGCCAGAGAGGCACAAAAGGGTTAAACCCTGAGCAGTGACATTCCCCGTGGGCCCTTCCCCCCCCCCCCCATTAGTAAGACCCATAACTGGTCGATGCGTTTTAGTAGTTTGACGCCCAGTATTCCCCCCTCCCCTTGAGATTAATGACAGTAGCGCGGCCAGTCCGGTGACCGGGCAGTGGGGGGGGGGGGGGGGGGAGCTGCGGTTTTTAGCTCATGATTCATCGGCTCGGAGCGAGCGCGCTATTCCAGGAGATTGCAAAATCGCGGCAGGAATGCTGTGGTTAGTGTACGGCTTAACTATGCAAATCGCCAGGAAGTGTCGGGCTCTGCGAGCGCGGCGGGGCAGGTCTGAGCTTCGGGCGGCGGTGGCTGCTGCTGCTGCTGCAGTTTAGGGGAAGGCAGAGCGGTAAAGCCGAGCTGTGGGACCCCCGGGGGCTGCTATGGGAGCACGGAGCTCACCCGAGAGGCAGAGAGGGAGCCGGGCTTAACTGGAAGTAAGTGTTTGTGGGGAGAAGGCGGAGAGCAGCGGGGGTGAGGGGACGTCTCTGTCTCTGTCTGACTCTCTGTCTCTGTCTCTCTCTGCCTCTCTGTCTCTGTCTCTCTCTGCCGCTCTGTCTCTTTCTCTCTCTGCCTCTCTGTCTCTTTCTCTCTCTGCCTCTCTGTCTCTGTCTCTTTCTCTCTCTGCCTCTCTGTCTCTTTCTCTCTCTGCCTCTCTGTCTCTTTCTCTCTCTGCCTCTCTGTCTCTCTCTGCCTCTCTGTCTCTCTGTCTCTGTGTCTCTCTCTGCTTCTCTGTCTCTTTCTCTCTCTGCCTCTCTGTCTCTTTCTCTCTCTGCCTCTGTCTCTCTGTCCTTTCTCTCTCTGCCTCTGTCTCTCTGTCTCTTTCTCTCTCTGCCTCTTTCTCTCTCTGCCTCTTTCTCTCTCTGCCTCTCTGCCTCTTTCTCTCTCTGCCTCTGTCTCTTTCTCTCTCTGATTCTCTGTCTCAGTCTCTCTCCCTCTCTGTCTCTCTCTCTGCCTCTTTCTCTCTCTGATTCTCTGTCTCAGTCTCTCTCCCTCTCTGTCTCTCTCTCTGCCTCTTTCTCTCTCTGATTCTCTGTCTCAGTCTCTCTCCCTCTCTGTCTCTCTCTCTGCCTCTTTCTCTCTCTGATTCTCTGTCTCAGTCTCTCTCCCTCTCTGTCTCTCTCTCTGCCTCTGTCTCTCTGTCTCTTTCTCTCTCTGCCTCTTTCTCTCTCTGCCTCTCTGCCTCTTTCTCTCTCTGCCTCTGTCTCTTTCTCTCTCTGATTCTCTGTCTCAGTCTCTCTCCCTCTCTGTCTCTCTCTCTGCCTCTTTCTCTCTCTGATTCTCTGTCTCAGTCTCTCTCCCTCTCTGTCTCTCTCTCTGCCTCTTTCTCTCTCTGATTCTCTGTCTCAGTCTCTCTCCCTCTCTGTCTCTCTCTCTGCCTCTGTCTGATGCATTCCAGTGTTGCCAAAGTATGTTTAAAAAAAGGCGAGTTACAATTCTGTCTCTGTCTCTCTCTCTTCTTTCTCTCTCTTTCCTCTCTTCTTTCTCTCGCTTTCCTCTCTTCTTTCTCTCTCCCCTCCTCTCCTCTCTCTCTCCCCTCTCTCCTCCTCTCTTCTCTCTTCTCTCTCCTCCTCTCTTCTCCTCTCCTCTTTCTCTCTCCTCTCCTCTTTCTCTCTCCTCTCCTCTTTCTCTCTCCTCTCTCTCTCCCCCCTCCTCTCTTCTTTCTTTCTCTCTCTTCTCTCTCCCCCTCTCTCTCTCTCTTTTCTCCCTCCCCCTCATTTCACAAGCAGTTTTTCCCCTTTCTGTCCATGTTGTTGTTTTTCTCCTCTCCTAATTTTCTTTAACCGCCTGTCTCCCCGACCTGTTCCTGGTGAGTACCAGAGAGACACGTCTCCTGACCCCCTGTGTGTGTTCCCTGCTCTCCTGGGGCAGGCTCCTCTTAGCACAGGAGGATTTCAGCTAATTTTAGCCCCAGGCTGACAGAGTAATGAGAGAGTAGGGGGTAGGGGGGGGGGGGGGAGCGTCCAAAAACACCACAAAGCCTTTTTCCGCTTTGAAAGAGGGACAGCGCCAAGAAGGGGAGGGAGGGGGGACCCTGCTCGTAATACACGAAGTAAACATTATTAGGGGGGAGGGTCTGTTATTAGGAAGTGCGGCGGGATCGGGCGCGCAATGACTTCCTTTTAGGGGGGGGAAACGCAGTGACATGGCGTACAGCGCCGTCAGAGGCACGTTTGTTCTTTAGGAAATAACATGCAGTCGGAAAGGGCGGGGCGTATGAAAGGGCCGTGGCGCTCGGCAGCATGCGCTGGCGTTCCAGGAAAGTGAAAGCCCTCGGGCGGTTAACACCTGCCCTGCAAGTTGTGTGTCGTGGTTCCTCTCGCGCTCCAGATGTGTAGCGCCCAGGCGTGCAATTTAATCCGTATGTAACCGGTATTGTAAGCGTGTGTGCGGGTCCGCGCGCGGGCAAAGAGCTGCATCATTGTGTTGTCTGTACGTGGTTCTACACAGGGCTGGGCAGTATGTTGGGGGCCACTCTGGCAGTGAAGCGGTTAAAACGTGGGCTGAAGCTTTGGCTGCCATGTGCCCGGTTGGTACTCTGCCCTTGGGAGGGAAGGGGTTAACGTAGCTTGCTTTGGAAGGGTTGTCCGATGAGAGAAAGTTGAAGCTCGGATTGCAATGGGAAGTAGAGCAAAGGTGAGCAGGTGGCTCGTATTATTCTGCTGATGTCACAGTTCCTGTGGGGGGGGGGGGGGAGAGAACTCAAGTGGCGTCTGTTCCACGCAGAATGTTCTTAGAGATGCAGTCCCATTCATATGTATGTCTGTAAGATGTGCGTGTGTGTGTACACACGTGCACATATATACATATACACACTTACACACACACACACATATACACACACACACACACACATACACACACACACACATATACACACACATATACACACACACACACACTTACACACACACACTTACACACACACACACACATATACACACACACACACACACACATACACACACACACGCACACGCACATATATACACACACACACACACACACACACACACACACACACACATATACTTACACACACATATATACATATATACATACACACACATACACACATACACACACATACACACACACACACACACACACACACACACACACACACACACACTGTCACACACAC